>NW_028300712.1:0-218733 GCF_049724085.1 Artemia sp. Qi Xiang Cuo
CTGAGAGGCTGAAACTCAAAAGGCGTTTTGTTTTGCTGTGTGCTCCATTACCCACGTAAGAGACAGTAATTCAAAGGCGTTATATTCTCCTGAGAATTCCATAACCCAACTGAGAGGTATAACCTAAAAAGGCGTTATGTTTATCTGCATTAGTTCCAAAGAAGGGCAAAAAAAAAATTAAAAATAAGTTTTAAGTTTTATAGTTTTAATTAATATCCAAGGTCTTAGTAAAATAAAAAGCTTTGTTTACTAGGCACCCAAGATGTGATATACAATTGAAATTAAGAGCTCAATTTACCAATTATTTTTATCAGTGGCGAGCAATGAAATAATGAAAAATAATTATGCAGCATTACTTATATACAGCATTTTTGAAAATATTCAGAAATTTCTAACTAAATTGGGAAACACAGGATTGAGGGAATCAAAGTCAGCCAGTTATTGGAGCGTACAAAGTATAAGAGGGAACTATAAATGTGCGTATTTATGAAAAATATCACATAAGAACTTTTGAATTACTCCATTGCTGACCCTGTGCCCTTAATTCTGTTCAGTAAAGTGAACACTCAACTGTAACTGGGCTTTAAAATTCAAAAGGCGTTATAATTCGCAGCTTTAACTTCAAAAAGGAGTAGAAAACCTGAAAAATGTGTTTCAGCTGAAACCAATAAATGATGTAGGTCTAAAGAAATACACAATAATTAAAAAGTTGCGTGAGGAAATATTAAGTATTTTTTAAAATACCAAGAAGTTCTAACTATGTTCAGAATCAAATAAGATTTGAGAAAACTGACGAGTCATCCATCGAAAGCGTGCGAAGTACACGGAGGGACTACAAGTCTATTCATAAAAAATACCACATAAGAAATTTTGAATTACTGCATAGCTGGCCCGGGATTCCTAACCTACAGAGTAAAGTGAAGACTCAATTATACAACGGGGCTGCGGAATTCGAATTGCGTTCCGTTTCGCAGCTTTAATTTTAAAAGGAGTACAAAAAAACTGAAAACGAGACAGGTTTCATAACTGCTATCAACAAATTGTTTTTAGAATAACGAAAACTTTTCTGACACTCAAAATATGGCAATAAATTAAAGTCCAACACTTGTCCAAAAGTCCCAACTGTTTCTTTCTGTGGGAATATCTGTAGGACCAAATACAATAGTAGACAGGACACTGGACTAATTGATAGGGTTTTATTTAAGGGGGTGAATCATAGTTTAACTTCCACAGATCACAATTTTTTGAGCCACCGAAAGATAAAAGTGTGTATTTAGCACAATTTTGAAACTACTGTGGTCAGGAGCGGATCCAGGATTTTTTTTAGGGGGGGGGAATAGATTGATCCGATAAACTTGCGTTGGGAGTAAGTATAATTAACGCAAGATTGCTTTAATTAAGTAGCCTCACTTCCTTTCGAGTCCTTTAGGTGGGGGGGGCCCCCCCCCTCGCCCCCTTGATCCGCCACTGCCTGTGGTGAGCTAATAGTACTTTGGTACTTACGTGAGCTAAAAGGTTCTATTGAAGATTTTTCTTTTACGGATAACTTTGGATATATGACTTGGATATAGGTGAATATGCAAAACTAAATACGTATGTTTGAAGTGGTTCGACTCACCTAATTAATTACATCATCGAAGAGCGGTTGTTGTGGCTTTAATATGCCCTCAGAATGGACAAAGAAAACAACCCAAGAGTGATTGTGCTAAATAACCCTTTTTTATTTGTAATATTAAGCTAAATAGCCCTTTTTTATTTTTAATCATATTTTTAATTGTGCTAAATAGCCCTTTTTTATTTGTAATCATATTTGTAAGCATCCTAAACGGCTTTAGACGCATCTTATATACCATCTTTACACTGCGTTATTTTTAATTTTCTTTGCAAAATCTTAATTGATTTTGGGTAGACAGCAGGCTAATTTCAAAAGATAAGAACTGTGTATTAGGTCCCAAGGACAAGCAAAATTTTTATTCTTTGAATTTTTTGCGCCTAAAATAAAAACTCTTGACTTAAATACTCCTAAAGTGGTATCACACAACAGTTCTAGTGGTGCAGAGACACCTTTGTAGGTGCAGAGCCTTAAAGTGGTGCAGAGCCTTAAAGTGGCGCAGAAGATTAAAGTGGTGCAGAAGATTAAAAGGTCCTAAACACATTCTAAGACAACACTGGCTATATATGACGTTTGGAAAAGAAGTAAAATAATAAATGAATAATAAAAGTAAATAGGCGAGAAAAACAAGGGTACTGTCAGGCAGTGGAACGAAAAGAAGCGAAAAAAAGCAGATGTTTCGACTAGGACCTACGCCAAGCCGTCTTCAGTGCTCAAATAAAAGATTCAAACACCGTTTTTCCTCGTTTTAAATTAAGATCATCTGACCGCATTTTTAATGAAAATCGGGGTAGAAGGCAAGCTAAGTCAATCGCTAAGCAGAGAATTCTTGCCCATTCTAATTGGAGAATGGTCTGTCATTTTTTTTGGCTTGTTTTTTGTTTGTTTGGTTCAATGTTTCTTCTGCTCTGTTTGAGTTTACTTCAAATGTAAATTTTCTTCCTTTTTTGAGCATTGAAGACGGCTTGGCGGAGGTTCTTGTCGCAATATCTGCTTATTTTCATATCTTTTTGTTCCACTGGCTGACATTACCCTCGTTTTTTTCGGCTATTGAATTTAATTATTCATTTTTTATTTGTTCATTTATTTCTGACATTTATTTTTTTCTATTTATTCTATTTTGTCATTTTATTTCTATTTTTTCTGTCATACATTAAAAGGTCATTTTTAAGAGCTCTTAATCCCTGACCACATGCTTCCGAGCGGTGGCACCTTTTGATGTGAGGTGCATATGTGTTGAAATCGAACATAGCGATTAAGTATTGATTCTTTGTCTTGATTAAAATCTAATAGTTTTAGTAAGAAACTAAAAATATTAATAAATATTTAAAGACACAGGACCTGTTCACATTAAAAACCGTAATTTTTCGGCGAAATCAGCCGAGTGAAAGCAGCTTTTGTTTCACCAGATTTTACTGTTTTGACCACCAGTGTACTTGCCTCGCCGAATCCATCTAGCTGAGCCCCTCAGCTCATGGAAGAGATGGCAAGGAGGACAGATAAAAAACTGGTGGAACATGGTTAGATCACATCTTGAACCTAATGGGGGATTCAGAAAGTTCGGTCACAGACGAACGCCATGGCTCCCCCTTACAAAACATCTGGCAGCAGACCGCATTACATGGTTCAAACAGCTCTCGAAGATCCTTGATGTCGGGGAAGATGGAAACGCCTGATTCCCGCAAGAAGTATGATTCCCGTAAGTATGTCTTTATGGTCATTCCTTATAGTTATTATGGGTTTTTATATTTCTTAACATTGGACGTGATTGTGTCTTACTAGGTTGCTAGCTACCGCTGCGACCCGGATAAGAATGATTTCGTAACATGAATGTTCGGAGATAGTCGTTATAACCGCTATGACAGGGGCTCACATAGACGATTAGAGCGAAGTGTAAAAAAAGAAAAACAATCTGGTCAGTTGGCTAGAAAAAATCCTTAGAAAACACGTCTACCAAGGACATCAAATTGAGTCACTTTTTGTTCCCTGGACTCATCTTAGGTGTATTCATACTTGAAAACCGCGGCTTATTTAAAGTTTATTTTTCCTTTTTTCAAAGTTATGGTGTTTTTGGGCAGTGCTGCCAGTGTTGCCACGTTGAACTGTAAAAGTAAATTAGAAAAACTTATTGTTTAAATTTGAAGACGATGCTCGTCTACTGAATTTGATCTTTACTGAGAACGAAATATATTACAAATATTTTCTTTTGTACTTACAACAATAAAAAAAAAAAAAATAGGGGAAATATAATCTTGAATTGCTGAGCTTTCAGCAATTAATATCATTATATATCATATATTCAATTTAATTTTATTAGTTCTTTCCAAGGGCTGTTCAAGACACACAGAGTTTTCAGTAAAACACAAATGACGCAGTAGGCTTTAAACTTTAGTTAGGGTTAGGGGAGAAGGAAGGGGGTAGGTGCCGAGCTTTTGTTTTTAGTGATTTTTGTTCGTTTTAAGCTTGGTTTGAATATTCAATTTAAGTTTTACTCGTTTTAAGATTTATTTATTCATTTATATTAGTACCTGTTGTATGTTCATTTGCTATGATTGTTTATTTATTCTCTGTTTGTTTTGAGTTTCATTAATTGTTCAATAGCAATATCTGGTCGTTTTCAATTTGGATTATTATATGAAATTATTATGTTAGTCTTAAGTTTAATTAAATAAAATAAAATAGTTTTCAACTTTAATTTATGAGCAACAATAAAACATAAAACGAAAATAAAAGATTAAGTATATGAAGGGGGTTGCCTCCTCGTCTACACCTCGCTCTATACGCTAAATTTTTTTATTACTTTTGAAAAAATCTTCTTATTGTTCAAATTAAACGAACATGGTGTTTCAGAAGTCGTTCTTAAAGAATTGGGACAAAATTCAAACTTCAGCGTAAAGAGCGAGGTGTTGAGAATCATGGGGGTGTTTTCCTTTTTTTTCAAAAATAAGGCAGTTTTTCACAGGCTCGTAACCTTTGATGGGTAATACTAAACTTAATTAAAATTATATATTTAAAATCAGCATAAAAAATGCAATTCTTTTGATGTATCTATTGGAATCAAAATTCTGTTTTTTAGAGTTTCGGTTACTATTGAGCCGGGTATTCCTTACTTATAGTTTCGTTACTGTTTGAAAATAGCTCTTCACTTTTTCACTGAAAAACTTCTTTTCGGATTTTTTTTTATAATTAATTTAAAGAAATACACACTCACCGTTTATTCATTTTATCGTGATTTCGAGAAAAAAAAACATCAAAAGATGGCACCGAAAGAAGGGCGAGCTTCGAGAAATTATTTCTAAGGACCTCTCTTAGACTACATTGCCTTCATATTTATTTATAATCAAAACGATGAAAAAATATTGAAGGTCTCTATCTGATTATTTTACCAGGGGTGTCGTTGGGGGGAGGGGAGGGTTCAAGGGGGCAGTTGCCTCCCCCCAACAATTTGAAGAAAACCTTTTTATGTAGCCCATGCCCCTTGCATATCCTGAAATGGACCCTTCTTGCCCCCCCCAAATAAACATGCTGGATATATGCCCCTGTATTTTACCCATTTCCAATGCAGTACTTTTATTTTATTTTAATTAAATCCAAATATCATCAAAAGGCTAAAATAAAATTTCGAAAAGAATTATCATTCTCTTCCAAATAAAAAATATAAAAGATACATTTCCACTTCTTGTATATTTAAATTTCCTAGAAAGAGAGCGGGGAGAGGCTAATGCCTGACCTAAAAAAAAACAAAGTATTTCTAGAGGTATTTTCCAGAAAAGTACGATTTTCTCAAAACGATAAAAACACAACGTTTTGTGCATTGTGTCTTCCAGAAAGGTTTGACACGCCCCCTCCCTAAGCACCGATGAACAGAAGAACAAAGAATTGGCTCTGAATTTATACTTTTTTGCCTTCCCTAACAGCAATACTTATTTCCGAATAAATTACAAAAACAAGAGGGTATCTTTGACTTCAGATCTTAGACGGCAGATAAGAACACGAAAAGAATAACAGGCACTTTTAATACATTTCGTCCCAAGGGGTTATGCACTATCAACTGGATGTGCATACTTTCCTCTGCCTTCCATACATCCCTTTGGCAGCGCGCCAAATGTGCCTCCGAGCTTCCTCCTGGGTTGCCAAATGGACATCTAAATTTGTATCTGTGCATTAATCCTGTCTCCACAATTCCAGAGTAAGCTGAATGACTTAGCGTGTAGCTCCCTGGTTCAAATCCCGGTAGCAATAATTCTCCTTTAAATAAATGAAAAACTTGATTTTCCAGACACAATTGACCGGCGCCACCAAGGTTTTAGCAAACTCCAACCATTAATGTTCTTTAATTTTTAGATTTGTAATTCTTTTTTTTTCTTTTGCAATAAATAATAAAACTTAAAAAAATGATCCAAAGAAATCTATAATTTTTGGATTCACAAAATCTACAATTTGAGATAGGATTGGGAGGCACTTGGGTTTGAACTAAATATACTGGAAGAGTCTTTTTTTTCTGACGTAAGTTTTATTTATTTTTGATTTAAATATGAAAGATATTTAATTCTCCGATTTATCATTTTTTTATTTCGTTCGCAATAGAAAGTGAAGTTCCGAAAACTATCCCTCAAAATCTACAATTTCAGAGGGGGATAAACCGTTGTCTGTCATTTGTGAAAAATTATGTTAGGATCACTTCCACACGATCAGTTCGTTAAACGCCTCCGAGGGCAGTAGCGTCGAGGAGGGTCAAGTGGGTCTCTAAAATCGTTAGGCTCACTATGATTGGTCAAAACATGTTAGGCTCACAATCATATGGCCAGTCTATACGAAATCTCTAAGCAGAATAGTTAGGAGGAGGATCAAGGGGCTGTTCAGAATACAAGTGGAATGAATTATCTAAGGATTAACTGATGCTATTACTTATCTAAACACATCACTCGATTTAAACATGTAAATGAGCAACGATTAAATGCATATATCTGTAATTTTTTCTTAGAAACGGTAACATAGTTTTTTCCTGAAAATTGGCATACTACCGTTTTTTTCTATGATAGAAACGGTCTAGATAGGTCACCACTTGGAAAATTCATTTCTCCCCCAGCTCCCCTTAATATTTTTCATAAATCGTCTGCTGACTGAAATTAGAGACCTATGAAGGTTGAAAAGCTTGAGCATAAGTAGGAGCAGTTTCAAAACACAATTTTTTGTTGACAAATCAGTTGAGGACAATTTTTTAGAGAAAGACATTCGCATTCGAGAGTTGTGGAGTGAGTCTCAGATTCTTAATTGTTTCGTATTAAATGCTATGCATTGCGGCTGAAATATTACGATAATAATTTGTATACCAGGAGACCAAGCTCGGCTCAATGATTATTGCTCGTTTAACAATATTGTTTGTAGTGAGATATTTGTTTGTTTTCCAATGTGAAAAACGATTTCGATAGGTTACGACTTTGGGAAAATTATTACGTTTTTTGGGAAAAATTTATTTTGGAAAATATTGTTCATACGAATGATGTCACAAATACCCCAGATGTATAATACCCTGGTAGTTTTACTATCTACGGAGAATAAAAAAAAATAAATAAAAAAAAAATGGTTTGGGAAAGAGGAATTTGTAAACTGGATGACCAACCTTGGCTCGGTGATTATTTTTAGTTGGTAAGACTGTCCGCAGTAATATTATTGCTCGTTTTCCTTTATAGAAAATGATCTATATAGGTTACAGCTTTGGAAAAATTGGCTTATGGCCTTAATTAATTCAGGAAAAATACTTTTCATATGAATGACGTCACGAATGCTCAGACCTTCATTGCCCTAATGGTTTTACTTTCTGCAGCGAAAAAAATTCAATAAAATTCAAGCTGTTTTGCGAAAGAGATAAAAAAAAATTCACTGAGCGGAGCTCAGTCCCCTGGTACTGAAAATTAAACCGACACCCAGACGGAAACCAACACGACATACTCAGATTAAGCTTTTGTGAATGACACTTAAGGATTGAGGAGTGGAACAATTTCACAAAAATCAACCAAGAATTAGAGTAAGTTGTACCCTGTGAACTAACATTATGAAATTCCTTGTTTAAGTAGCCATTCCAATAACTATATGAACGTTTTCACTGACAATTTGATATTTCTATGATTATTCTCACAAGTTCTTAAATTTTTCACATAGGCTAATTTACCTATTTTGACGATAAAATTTTCAACGATAATCATGATATTTCTGTGGTTGGTCCTGTAGTTTTCTTATTTTTGCCATATATTTTTCCATTCCCCTCCTCTTATCAAAGGGATTGTAACGTTTTCAAAACCATCTTGTGATTTCTGCAATTGTTCCTATAATTTTTTCATCTTTTCCTTTTCCTTTTATAATTTCTTCATCTTTTCCTTTTCCTGCAATTGATCGCCTTTTTCTATGGTAATTCAATAATAAATAAAACGTTTTCAATGATAACATTGAGATTTCTACGATTTTTCTTAAAAAATTTTATATTTCCACACAGTTCGCCTATTTTTGGTAGGGTTTTGGTCGGAGCTGCCCTTTTCAATGACAACTAGAACGTAATAGTTTGCCCTGCTTTCATCCAGATATTCACACGTTGAATTAAAACATTTTTTTTATGGGAATTTTGCATATGAAACATCCAGCCCAGATTTTACTCGGACTCCACGATCCGGAAAAGCCCCAATGTAATAAAACTTGTCGATAAAAATGGAACTACGCATGGCTACAGCGCCAATATTGTATCCTGTGGGTAATTTGGGAGTTGGGCCAAGTTCAGTTTTCAAGTGTAATTTTTACGATTGACCATTCAGAGTGAAGATTGGATACAATATTTTCGGAAGTAATTTCAAAATTCTGTTTTATCGATGCCCGAACCAGATTCAGATCAGTTTCAGATGTTAAAATTAGGAAAATGACCAACAAGCTTCTATTAAAAATACCATCCGCCAACGTCAATCGCAATATCTAAGCAATGTCTTAAAAATGGGGACCTTAGAACTCTCAAGACAAAATTCAAGTGTCAGCCTATAGGATCGAGGAGAAGTGGCCGTCCCAAGAACTCCTACATCACACATACAGGTTAGCTCTCCGCTCTCTTAACAAGTTCCTGCAAACCGAGTGGGAAGACGTGCTGGGAGTAGCAGGGTACCAGAGTAACTAGAGATTCCTTGTCGATGCTCTAGGCACCTGTGAAGGCACATGAGAATCTAAGGTCTATGGCAAGGAGCCACACTAGGTGAATGGTTGGTCTGAAGGACTCTGCCAACTCCTCGACCCCTCACTTTTTACACTAAAGTTTGACTCTTTGTCCGAATTCTCTATGAACGACTGCTTAAACAAAATTGGATTGGAATAACAAGCTTTTAAAGCGCTGAAAAACTTTAGTGTAACGAGCGGGGGTTTCAGGAGGGGGCAGCTCTGCTCATACACGGACTAGTTTATATTCGTTTAATCTTTAATGTTTCTCCTTACTTTCACTCGAAAAAAAACAAATTCTTCAAATTTAATTCTCAAGATAGCAAAACAGCTTTTCTGTTTAGGCACGTATAAAAAAAAATACATTTAAAAGAAAGACATTACGAAAAGGAGAAGCGCAGACAGGAATAAAAGAAACACGAAAAGAATAATGAGTAAAAAATAAATAAAAATTCTCCAGAGCCATTGCTGATGCAGAGGGCGTCGAATCGACGTTTCAGGTGCTGTTTCTTTTTACAGGGACAAGTAGGAAGCTTGTCGCCCAACCTTGCTGCGGCGGGGATTGAACCCTGGGCCTCGTATTGACAAGCAGAGCCTCAATCCACTCTGCTACAATAGGGTAACAAGATAAGAAGTAAGTTAAAAATCATGACTTACCCCTGCAATCCATAACGATCAAAAACTATCTCTGCAGGCATGGTGGTAGAAAGCAATAGGTCGGGGTGGGAGTCAAAGTGTACCATGGTCAAATTAAACAAGGGAAGTCGTTTTCCACCAAACCAACTATGAAGATGGCCAACAATCTGTGGATACACATTGTTTCAAAATGGTCATAAGGATGAACGTACCTTAAGTAACTTTAAATGCTAAAGCTATGTAAAATATGGGAAAAACATTTAAACTTAAGGGCTGTACAGAAGTAGCTTTTTCATTTCCTGCATATATTGAATATGGTTATATTTTAGAGAGCTTTTCTTCCAAGATTAATACTTAAATTGGGCGTTTTTATGCAGTCTTATTCAAGATTATTTTTACGAAATTATTCTTATTTTCCTATTTCGAAATTATTCTCATTTCTCTAAATTATTAATTCTAAATTATTTTCGTATTTTCTCGAAAACTTTGAATGTTTCCAATGCAGCATTTGTTTAATTAGATACAGTAAAGATTTAAGCTCATGCAATCTCACTAAACATCCTACTTGACGGCTTATCCAAAAGAATTTTCATACTTGAGGGTCCATGACTCCATGTGCAACAAATTTAAACTATTTGCCAGGAATACACTGGCTTTTCTGGATAAAAAATCCAGCAAATCGTTTGCAATCCTACACTTTTAAAAAGTAGGAAGAAAACAGTACGTCCGTCCAAGACGTAGTCCAAGACGTAGTCCAAGACGTCCTTCCATGACGTAAACAGTACCAGACGTAGTTTTAAAACACACGTCTTGTATAAAGACCATATTTGATTTTTCACCAAGCAAATATCGTCACTGGTACTCAAAAAGGTCTTATCTGATGTCTTTAAACTACTGAGATAATTGTCAAAAAATTATTTGCAAAATCCATTCCCGAAGGGAGGGTTAGTGGAGTAATGTAGATTAAAAGGACCAAAGTGTGGTTGAACAGAGTTTGCCCTACTGATCTTCCCTTCGAAAACAGATGAGCAAACGGTTCAGGCAAATTATCTCAGATGCGTGGAAATGTTCTTAAAATATACATTTTATCTATTTAATTTCCTTTTCTGAAATTCAATGTTAAAAATAATTGTTATTCTACAAATTTTGTGGAACCTCCTTTCTTTAGCACTATGCTAAGGTCAGAGAAATAATATCTGCTTGAAGACTGAACTATATATTTCTTGAAATGTCAAACTTATTGCAACTTTAAATAATGATGCATCATTAATGGTATACCTACGCATGACTGCCGTCAGGAAATTTTCCACTGGGGGAGGAGGGAAGTGGGAGCAAATACTTCCAGATTTATTTTTACCAAGACTTAAATGAGAATATTTCTCATTCCCCATATTTTTATAGACTACTTTTATGTCACCTTATTTCCCTCGAGGTGGTGAGGGTGGCAATAGCTCCCTCCAACCCCATTCCTGTATCGAGAGGCCATGATTGCACCTTGTAACAGCATAGTGGATAAAGTTAAGTCTTGAAACTCAAGGTATTCTGGCTTGGTCCTGTCTGTGCAAGAGATAAAAGATTGTTTTCCAATTGTTATAAATAGTCTCTAGTATATTTTACGGATTAACGTCACTTTTTTACTACAAAGGCCTCTACATCGGCCCAGCAGCAGCTGAGATAGGACCACGGGGACAATATTGCCAAGCATAGAGCAATTCACAGTGCTATCACACGCTGTGAATATAGTTCTTTCACTATATTTAGATTTCGGGATTCCTCAATTTCCTCCAAAAAAAATTAGTTTCTCCAAAATCTCCCGGAGAATTGGTAATCGTAAATACACAGAGTTTAAGAGAAAAAAAATCGATATAATTTAAATAAAAAGTGGAAAAAACTTTAAATAATAAAAATCCGAATACTTTGACTCCACGTCCGGGAGCCTTTGTCAACGTGAAAAAAAAGTAAGTCAAATTGGATTAAGCACAAATCCCGACTGGAAGGTCTGGCTACCTTTTAGTACCTTCGTTTTGTGTTTTTAAAGATCATTTAGTGACCGAAGTGATTTAAACACTTTCTAAAACTTGCTTCTGTCAATGTCCTTTAAAGGCCAATTTAATACTGCTCACTTGGGGCCATGAACATTGACTTTGGTTTACAGTTTTCATACAATATATTAGATGACAGTGGAAAAATTTCACTTGATGTTTTGCAGACAAACGGCCAAATCAATCAACGAATCAAAAACCCACTCTTCCATGCTGTGCTGAAAAAGCAGTTATCTTGCTTTTTCATTGGGTGATCAGCTTCCGCTATGTCCGTAAAACATGAAACAAAAACACGACCTTAAGCCAATCTCAACCAGGCACTTTCCAAAAACTACATACATGCACTTCCTGAAACTATCAGCCTTCAGCGTTTCATTTCAGGGTACCAGTTTAGCGTCTCCTTCCCCCTCAGAAAGATACACTATAACAAAAAATTATTGTTTGAAAAACAAAAACAAAAAACAAGCCAGCAAACTCTTGTATAGAGCCTAGGGATATGTCAAGGTGCTATTCCTGACTAGGGAAGGGGGGATGGGTTATAGCAGGCCTTGCAGTTAAACTGGAAGAAACTTTCAAAATTCGATGAATAGAAGAACTTTCTGAGTCTGACGAAGTAAGGGTACTTGTGCATTATACTAACTACACTGTTGTCCTTGATCTGTTCTCTGTGTGCACTTGGAGATAATCAGCTTAGCCTGAGTGAGATAAACTACTATGCAGGCATATTTTAATTAAATATTTAATATATAGAGTTGTTAGGTATTTAATATAGGCTATTGCTTTCTGGGTGGCCTGCTTTCCATAATTCCATGCTGTAGTTTCCATAATTTTATTACTAAAGTATTATATTTTCATCAGATTTTGGTACATTTCATTATGATTAACCTAACTTCACTTCTTGAGTGTGATTGGTACAATAAACAAGTACCAAAGTAAGAATTTTGTTTATAGTGTTTTGTTCTGACGGGATTGGGGATAAACTAGACTCGTAACATCTTCAGCACTGTTGTGGAAAAAGTAACGTCGGTCGTTTTTCCTACGGCAAAACTGTACTTATTGTCAATTTCGACAATCGAAACTGACATTCTCTCACCCTATATTTACTGATAATGATAAAATGGAGACTTGCCTCACGTTCAGTATAGTCTCATACAATTGACTTTTGTCACTGATAGCCAGTGAAAGCCATCCTCTTTCAAAGGAAATGGTTTTTATTGGCTGTCAGTGATGAAAATCAATTGCGGTACTTACGTGTTCTTGATCTGCAATGAAACCGGTTTTCGGTGTCCAATCGGAGATAATCAGCTTAGCCTCAGCGAGATAAACGGTAACTATGCAGATATATTTTAATTAAATATTTAATATATAAAGTTAGTGAGGTTAGGTGTTTAATATAATGCGTTACATTTCTTTCGTGTGATCGCTATGACACGCAAGTACCTCAATTGCATCAAACAATATATTTAACACAGGGTTGTACAGACTACACACGTTATAATCAG
The DNA here is from genome assembly GCF_049724085.1 of Artemia sp. Qi Xiang Cuo. Lineage (NCBI taxonomy): Eukaryota > Metazoa > Arthropoda > Branchiopoda > Anostraca > Artemiidae > Artemia > Artemia sp. Qi Xiang Cuo. Next base: position 12,984 of record NW_028300712.1, read on the forward strand.
GGGTGTAACTTACTATGGGGGGGGGGGCAACTGCCCCACCCAGAGCTTGATTTGTCTGGGTTATAATATGAAACATATTTAACGTAGGGTTGGTTTTATAATTTGTGAGATTTGGTCAATAGTTCAGCGCCATCTAACAATTTGAATTTTACAAAGGTTGCACTAAAGTTCATACCTGGTCTTCAACAATAACAGCTGGTACAGACGTCTTTTTCGGTATAATTAAGTAATTAAACCTGAATAATCAATTAAATCTGTATATTTCACTAAAAAGATTTCCTTCAATTTGGAACTCACTGCTAAATATATAACACTGCACGAAATTTATAACTCCCCTTAAAAGAACAAGACAGACAATTTATATCTTTTAAAAAAATATCTTGTTATCAAAGCTATTGATCATTCTTTATATATGAAATAAATAATACAAAAAATATCGATTGATAAAATGATGCGAAAAAAAAGTACGAAGTAGGTCGGAGACAGTAGTAAATCATGGAAAATTTATTAGAGATACATTTTTTTTTCCTTTATTAGTGACATCTAAGATGTCTTGCTAAATATTGTAATGTAGTATACAATAATATCACTGAATATATAGACAATGAATTGCTAAAAAATAATTTTATGCAATTTTTACAACTATTAAGGTATTTATAATATTAGAATTGAATATACAGAGAGTTTTATCAAATTGTATACTTTGTTTAACTTGATTACGTTTAAATTTGTTTTGTTTGCATCAGAAATTAATCTGAATTTAGCTCAAACTACTCCTAATTCCTTTAAAGGATATCTGTGGGATTTTAGCGGGTAAAATTTGAACTATGTTTTTAAATTTAGATTAAAACCGAAAAAATTGGACTTGATGAATCTTTAGTTTTGTTAGGATAGCCTACTTTGCTAGGTAGAACATGTATATAGGCTACCAATTGATGCATCATTTTTGCTCTGTTTTTGGTAAAATTCTACTTTAGTTACTTTTACCTATCTTGGAAAGGGGTTAGGTTAGGAAAATGAAACTTCCATGGGTGGCTCTATAAGCTAAAGTATGGGTAAATATATACCAAATCATATTATTGAGTTAGGACTAAAGTTAATGCACCATTCGATGCCTTTTTTATGTTGATCACGCATAAAATAATCATTTCTGGTAAAATTCTACTTTAGTTACTTCTGGCTATCTTGGAAAGGAGTTTGGTTAAGAAAATGAAGCTTTTAGGGATGGGTCTACACGCTAAAGTATGTCCCGGGAAGATATTTTGAAGTACCTACCTCCACTCCTTCTCTCTCTGGAAGGCCCTGAAATTTGCCTATATGGCAGGTCTATACCTATTGAAATTTTGACAAAACAACATTTTACCTTAATTTTTAGTTATCAGTTTCTTTTTCTCTGGCTTTAGCTCTGAAAATGCAATTTCAAATATTTGATCAGAATTTTAAGAGATATAAATAGTTTATTTCCAAAATTTAGGAAATTTATTTGCATATCTTTAAAGCCTTATAAATTGGGATTGAGCAAAGTTGTGAAGCTGAAAACAATTTTGTTGTACTTCATTTAAGCAGAAGATCTATTTTGCAAGGTTTCACTTCTATAACTCACATATTTTTAAAGGTCATCAAAGGTCAGGACCGTCTAGAGGGAGAAGGAGTGGAGGTGGGTACTTCAAAATATCTTCCCAGGACATACTTTAGCCTGTAGACCTATCCCTGAAAGTTTCATTTTCTTAACCTAACCCCTTTCCAAGATAGTCAAAAGTAACTAAAGTATAATTTTACCAGCATTTCTATTGGAGATGAATTTCAGCCCCCCCCCCTATATAGGCTATACCTAACCCTGAATTGACATATAGGGGGGGGGGGGGGGGCTGAAATTCATTTTTGATAGAAATGCTTATTATATTTGTAATCAGCATTAAAAAAGGCATCAAATGGTGTATGCCTATTCACTTTAGTCCTAACTCAATAATATGATTTGGTAGATATTGACCAAAATATGTCATGGGAAGGTATTTTTAATTACTTATCTCCTTCTCCCTCAAGAGGGTCCTGAAATTTGCCTACATGACAGGTCTATACCTATTGAAATTTTGACAAAACAACATTTTACCTTAATTTCCAGTTATAAGGTTCTTTTTCTCTGGCTTTAGTTTTGAAAATGCAATTCCTGTTATTTGAGTAGTATTTTAAGCCATATCAATGTTAATTTTAAAAATTTAGGAAATGTTTTTGCATATCTGTAAAACTCTATTTATCAGGATTGAGCAAAGTTTTGAAGCTGAAAATAATTTTGTTGGACTTCATTTTAAGCAGAAGATCTATATTACAAGTTTTCACTTTTATAACACACATTTTTAAAGGTCATCAAAGGCCAGGACCCTCTAGTGAGAGAAGGAGTAGAGGTAGGTACTTCAAAATACCTTCCCGGGACATACTTTAGCCTGTAGATCTATCCCTTAAAGTTTCATTTTCCTAACCAAACTCCTTTCCAAGATAGCCAAAAGTAGCTAAAGTAGAATTTTACTCTGTTTTCTCTTGCAAATCAAATTTAAAGCCCTTAAATGGACCCTAAAGTGACACTAAGTTCCTTACTTTTTGGAAACCTCCCTGTCATGAGAGTGTTGTTAAATCACTTATACTAGGGTCTAGTTTAGCCTATATAATCTCTAAATTCAATTTACTTAATTCTACCTCCCCTATCCTAATTTTCAACTATACCCTGTATGGTAAATTTTTTACCAAATCATATTATTGACTTACAAATAAAGTTAATATACCACTTGATGCCTTTTTTTTATGCTCTTTACACATATAATAATAATTTTTGTCAGAAAGGAATTTTAGCCCCCATCCCTATATATATACCAATTCAGGGTATATATTTGCTCATTAGGGGGAGGGAGTTTAACCTTACCTTTCATTTACCTTAATTAAGTACCTTAATTTGCAATTCAGATCAAATTAAGGTCCATACTGGATCTGTTGTGCTCCGGGTCAAATGATGGCAAAAATTTGTCACTGTGTTCGGGCCCAGTGACACGCCATAGGAGAGGTCTGCTAGAGAGATGCAATTTAAGCCCACTCGGTAGCGGTGGCCACGAGGTAGGTATGGCCCATAAAGACCATTCTCAGTGGTATAGAGCTGACACCGCCGCACAACAGCAACTTCAGATTGAGTATGCGAGATGGTTGGGTATGACAAGCGGCATCAGCCTCCTAGCAAGACACTCATTATGATAAAGTTGGCATCAGTCAGTAGTTGAGTGGGACAGACAGTCCCACTCATATTTCCATTACTTATTCCATTCCTTGTCAAGTCTGGACTTGAAGGACGCAGCAGTAGGTGCAGTTGCCGTTTCAGCTTGAAGGCTATTCCAATCATTGACAACACTCTTGGAGAAGAAGTGTTGCCACGTTTGTGTTTTAACAAAACATTTTGACAGCTTATGTGAGTGTCCTCTTGTATGGTGCTGACTTGAATGTTTGGTAAAGAGGGGGTTATTTGGTTGTGCGTTATACTTGTAGGTCAGCATCATATCACCATGGTGGTGTCTGAAGATGAGTTTTGGCAGCAGCATGCATTCCAGTCTCTTGTTGTATGGGAGATCTCGTAGGCCAGCTATGCACTTTGTGGAACGTCTCTGAACTCCTTCGATTAGACTGGTATCATTCTTATAAGAAGGGGAGGTGAGACACGTACCAAAATCCAAAACGGGTCTAACTATAGCCTTATAGAGCCTTAGAAAGACTTTACAGGAGCGGCTTGTTATAGTGCGTTTGAGGAGACCAAGGCTTGAATCAGAAATAAACATCAGAAATAAATTTATCCCCACCACCCAATGTGCAAATATATACCCTGAATTGGTATAAATAGGGGTGGGGGGGGGGGATAAAATTCATTTCCGACCAAAATGATTATTATAATTGTAAAGAGCATAAAAAAGGCATTGAGTGGTATATTCCCTTTATTTGTAAGTCAATAATATGATTTGGTAAAAATTTACTGCCTATATAGCCTACTCAATGAATTTTTAATAGTGCAAATGTTTTCTTCATGCTGCTTGTCTACTGTTTGCTGTAGGCCTAATGGACAAAACAAGGCAACCTATTGTCAGTAGTCATGCTGAACATGATCTGGGTCTCTTAGTTGATGAACAGCTAAAATTTAGTTTGCATGTCCAGACTGTTGCAGCAAAGGCTAGTTAGACTCTTGGTATATTTAAGAGAACTTTCAGTAGGCCTAGTTATTTACCCTCAGTTGTTTCAAAGCTGTAGCCTATAAAGGTTTAATTCAGCCTAAGCTAGAGTTTGGTATGTGCATTGGCCATTCCAATTAATAAATCTGACCAAAAAACTCTAGAAATCAGTTCAGAGGCATGCAACTAAATATGCCCAATGTTTCTATAACATTCCCTTCTCCTCCTAGCTTGAAGAATTGAATTTACCCTCCCTGACTTGTTGCCAAAAGATAAGAGATGTGATAATGACATTCAAGCTGCTGAACCATAAAAAACCTATCCCAAATGTCTTTCAACCAGATGTCTCTTCAAGGACAAGAGGACATTGCCATACCTCGAATTGCATGTCAAGCAAGATAAGGTGGTTGTGAGCCTCCTGTGGAACATCTTGCTAGTGGTGTGACATGACTATTGTTTGACATCCCAAAATAGCCTACACTTTGCATTGGCCCAGTCCTGGTCAACTCTTTTCTTGAATGCATCTATGGTTTGGGACTGGATGGTGGCTTTGGAGAGGCTGTTCCAGTAATAGATAGCATATACAGAGAAGAATTGCTGGTGCTCATGTTGATGGCAACAGGGGGTTTGCAGCTTCTTTGTGTGACCTCTTGTTGTACTTGCAAGGGATGAGGAGAAAACTTGACTTGAGTGGTTGTTTTCTAGCAGTTTGCAACTAGCAATTGCATCTCCTCTCTTCCTTCAATAGACTAAGGTGGGGAGTTTAAGGGATACAAGGCATTCCTCATATGGCTTGTCTTACAAAGATGGTATGAGCTTTGTTCCTTGCTTTTGGACACTCTCGAGTGCTTTAATATCCATTTTATAATGGGGAGATGCTAAGGTTATTCCAAATTCCAGGTGTGGATGTACAAGAGCTTTGTAAAGTTTCTTCACCACACACTGTTTCATGGTGATAAACGTTCGTTTTATGAGCTCGAGGGGTAGGATTGCTTTAGCAAGTCGAGCTTGTGTGTGGCTGTGAAGTTTGTCATTGACAATATCCCCCCAGTCCTTCTCCTCATTTACAGCTTCAAGTAGATTGTCTCCAATATGGTAAGGTTGTCTAGGATTGTCATGTCCAAGATGTAGGACATCTGTTGCATTTTGACATGTTGAACTACAAACCCCACTCAGATGACCATCTAGATAGGTGATCAAAATCTTCTTGCATTGTTGAGTGATTGGGGCTAATATGGGCCTGTCTAAGAGCTTGCAATCACAAGCATATAGTGTCAATGGGTTTTTCATGTGAATTGTACTGTGCCCTGTGGGACTCTGCTAATTACAGGAATTTCATCAGAATAAACATTTTTACTGGTGGCATCATAAACTACTACCCTCTGAGTTCTTCCAGCAAGAAAGGCTTCAATCCAGGCAACTATATCCTCATGCACCCTTTAGTTTCCATTTTCAGGAGAAGTTGATGCTGTGCTTCATCAAGGGCTTTAGCTTGATCAAGCAATATGATTTCCACCAGAAGGTTATCATCCAAGAGTATGGTCACAAAATCATATGAAGTGAGGGACATCCCAAAAATCACTGCTACTGGCTCAGCAATTTGTTACCTTAAATCGCACTTGCTAGCAATATGGACAAGTCGAGTGTATGCCAGCTAGTGATGATAGGGCTACAGGACATCAGCTTCATCCCATTGGTTGAGCCACAGTTTGGTCTCCCATTCCTTATTGAGATTTGCTTTGAAACTGTCAACAGGTGGTGAACTCACTGTCATTTTGCTCAGATTGTTCTAAAGGCTTATGATGCAGTTGGAGAAGAAATGGTTCCTCTTCCTTGTATTAGCGTGCTTCCAAAAAAGTTTGCTGAATGAGCCCTGGTTCTTGATGATTCAGCAGGCTGGAATAAGTCTTTGTCATCAGACTGGAGCAGTTTGTAAGTCATTATTATATCACCTCTTTGCTGATGGGATGTTAGAGTTGGTAGCTTGAGGTGCTGCAGTTGGCATGCACACTCTTTGTCTTGAGCCCCTTTTATGCATTTAGACACCTGTCTTTGGACAGACTCAAGGGCCATCTGGTCTGTTTTATTAATTGGCATGGTGACACACATTCCAAATTCTAATCTTGGTCTCACCAGGCTCTTATAGAGTTTTGTGATTATTGCTGGGGATCTAATTGTCATTGTGTGTTTGATGAGACCAACAGTTTGGTTTGCCTTTGCTACTGCAGCTTGGGTGTGGCAGTTGAAATTAAAGTCTTTGTCTACAAAAACCCAAAGATCTCTTTCAGAGGTACTCTCAGAAATTGGTTGTCTCACACCAGCATTTGCTGACATAGGGTATTGCCATCATGGGTTGTTTCTTCCAAAATGGAGAACCTTGCACTTATCTACATTAAACTTGAGCCTATATATCTTGGCACATTTGCCAAAGCTGTCAAGACCTGACTGTATTGAGGTCACACCTTGCATAGTTCCTACAGGACTGATGAGCTTCAAGTCATTGGCATACAGGTTAAGTTTGCCTGTAATGGTTCTTGGAGCATTGTTAATGAATACATCAACGAGTTTAGGTCCTAAAACTGTTCCTTGAGGAACCCTGCTTAAGACCTCAGCTATTTCTGAGTACTAAGCTCTGCCACTTTGCCAAAAACTCTGACCTGCTGCTTTCTTCCCTTTAGGAAAGACATGATCCAGTCCACCACACCCTTATCAATTCCAATTGCCTTCAGTTTCAAATGAAGCCTTCAATGGCAGACTTTATCAAAATCTAACAAGACCATATCTGCCAGGAGACCTAGGTTGAGGAGCTTGGTTATGTCAATACAAGTCAATCAGATTGGTTTTGACTGATCTGCCCAGTCAGAAACCATGTTGTTGTTTTGATAGAAGTTTTTTTGTGATCAAGTGTCTAAGAACAGCAGTGTTGACAATACCTTCTAGGATTTTCCCAGCAGCAGATGTAATACTGATTGGCTGATAATTGTAAGCTTTGCTCTTGCCTCCTCCTTTATGTATTGGCAAGATATGGGCTACTTTCCAGTCCATTGGTATGACTTTGGTGTCAATAGATTTCTGTAAGAGTCTTGAGAGGGGCATTGCCAGTTGGGAATGAGCTTCCTTTAAGAGTCATGGATGTATGCCATCCAGCCCAACAGACTTATTTGGATTAAGCTGAGATTCAAGCTCAGCCTGATCCACTCTTATTATTCACATTTGAGTGATGATTTTGTTGCATGGTGGGGTTGGCAGAAGGGCATTGTCTGGTGGTGTGAAGACTGATGTAAACTGGTGGTTCAAGGCATCAGCAATTTCTTGAGGGTTGTTTGACTGGGTTCCATTACAAACCAGCTCTGTATCCATCTGTCTACCAGGCTTATGTGCTGAGGCATATCTCCAGAACTTCTCGGGATTGGTTTTTGAGGTTGCTGTGATGGCCTCCTTGTATTTCTCTGTCAGTTCTATGGAGAGGGCTTGAAATTTATTCCTTGCAGCTTTGAACTTTACCAGGTCCTGATTTCTTCTTCTTCTATTTAACAGCAGGCGGGCTTTTCAGTGATACTATTTAGCCCTTTTCTTTTTGCGTCACTCCATGGGCTACAGAGCTACTGGCTTGATTGCCTCATGATTATTAGATATTTTCAGATATCTTTCAGTAGATCTTTCGACTCTAGGAGTTCAATCTATGCTGTGTTTGCAGGTATAGTTGGATCTTGGCTGATAGTGAGATTTTGTGGTGTTAAAAGCATTTTAACAGTTTACAAAGCAAGGTATGTTGTGCAGATGTCAGCATATTACATTCAAATAGGCAATGGTCAATTGTTTCATTATTCATATTGCAATGCCTGCAAAGAGGGGACAGGGGAATTGAACCACTTGAATTAGAAAATTTATACGAGAATGCAAAAAAATTTAGTCCATTTGTTCCAGAACAAATTCTATGGTAAATTTTAGAAAGATACTTATTGGGAAAGGGGGAATTAATCTTATTAAAATTAATATCTGATAGCCTCCATCAGTAAAGGATAGAATTAATCTTATTAAAATTAATATCTGATAGCCTCCATCAGTAAATATCTCTGATTGGGATTGGTTTCCCACTTGGCTGGTCAATATTTATTGTATTTTTTGCTATTTCATCAACCTGATGATTACCATTTATGCCAGAGTGGCTAGGAATGTACTGAAAATAAGTTTTTATGCCATTTGAAGCAAGATTATCTATAATAATGAGACAATGATAAGTGTCAATGTCCAACTTATACTGAGGAGCTGAGGCCAGCAACTCAAGGCTTGATAAAGAGTCGGAATATACAATAATATTATTTGAATTTGCAATTAAAGGTTGGTTTTCCTTAAGGTGTTCTAATGCCATGATTATGGCATTTAACTCAGCAGACATTATAGATAAGTTATTATATAATCTCTTGCCCATTGCAATTTTCAGGTGAGGAAGGAAAGCACCGCTTGCTACCTTCGCATTAATTTTGTACTTATCAACCAATGTTTGAAAAAGGTTTTTACAGATATTTTTATTAAGTACAGCTATTTTTTTCTAAGCAATAGTAATGTGGGTTGAATGTTTATTCCACTTTTAGACATCAGCATTTTTTCTATAAGTTGATCAAGTCAATTGAGGGGAGTGGAGAAAAGTAGGTGCACTAATCTTTGCTGGTACGGGGAACTTCTTCTGAATGTTGGCTTACTCATCAGCAATGCCTCTATACATGGCTGGATTTCTTAACCAATTATGTAGGATGTGTGAACTGTTTGATTCAATTTTTGTAAGATGTATTGTCAAGAGAAAGCTACGTCTTTTCCTTATTGTTAATGAACCCATTTTCATTCGTAGACTTTTGGTGATTGCGGGTTTCCTAAGACCAAATATCAGATGTATTATATCATTTAGCATTGCTTCAATTTTTTGGATCTGGGTCTTTGCACATGCACCATATATGATGAGCCCATAGTCAATATGGGGTCTTAAATGTGATTTATAAAACTGGAGTAAGGTCTTCTCCTTACATCCCCAGGGTGTGGAAAGAAGTCTTTTTAGTATATTTGTTTTTCATAGCATTTTTTTATTGTGTTTGAAATGTGGATGTGGAAATTAAGTTTTTGGTCAAGCATGAGACCTAGGTAATTAATATGATTATCTTCTGGAATAGTTGTTTTATTTAGAGTTAGTTTTGCATTAACATGGTTACACTTTTGGTGAAATTGGATTATTTTTGACTTGGTAGGTGTAACGATTTGTCTCTTCAAGCATATACTTCAAAAACCCAGGTCACAAAACCTGAAATAATACAAGCAAAAGCAAAGCACAAGCAATACATAACAGCAAGCATAAGCAAAAGCACAAGCAATACATAACAGCACACATACACAAAATACAAGCAAAGCATGGCAAGTAAGTAAGGAATATTACATCTCCCTTGATGTGTGGGTCATAGGTTGCCAACCCCTGTTCTGAGGAATTCCAGTTTTCATAAGTTAGGTTGAGTAAAACAAAGAAGGCTGTAAATTGTTTGTCAAGTATTGTTTATTAGTTTGACATTAATTGAACAATTTGCTAGATATTGCTCTTTTAAGTAGGCCAAGGATATTATTTGCCTGTGAGACAAACTTCTTGTAGTTGAAATGACACTTATAGCAGTCATTTACAATTAATAATGTCAATGTCTTTTTTTGTTCATACTTTGATTTGTTTGAATTGTTTCTGCAAGTAAAAGACTGCTATTTGTGATCTAGTTGTGCTATTTGATTAAAATTTCTCAGAAATTATCAAAAAAATAATAAGGTAGTTTCAAATGACTTATTCTCATAGAAAGTTATTTCCATCTTATTTCATTTATTTTTTTATTTCAATTTATTATTTTATTTTTTTATTTATTTAATCGTATTTTCATTAAATTTACTTCCATCTTAATGTGTAACATTTATAACATAAGTATGAAGTTAAGTTGTACAAATAGTAATAATTTGTCATAGAAATGAAGCTATATTCAATATTTTTTGAACACCCTTTAGTAGCAGTAATTTGGGCGTAAGCAAGGTTAATAGTACATTCATATGAAAAAAAAACTAACGTCTGGCCAAATTCCCTAAATGTGGGGATAATGTATTTTGGACAATATGTCTTGACCCAATCAATTTTACAGAAAAGTCAAAAGGTAATATTCAAATAGAAATATTCTGGTGGGTTCCAATGCCAACAGAATGAAAAGAAATTTTTTTTTTAATGTGAACTCAAAAAAAGATGTGAGCATCAGAACATACAGAAGCACTGTATTATGCTCAAATTAACTTGTGTATGTTATACCTAATTCAAACTGTAATGAAGGTAAGTAATCTTTTGTGGTTTTGGGCTACTGCGCTAAAATTAAAATTAGAGTAATCTATTCCTCTTGTACCCATTTTGGTTTTGTAAACAGTCTCACATTTACGTATTTTCACTGAAAACAATTGATATATTTAAATGTAAACATAAACAGGTATTTTCCAAAATTTAAAGTGTCAGGATCCATTTGATTGTATTCAATAAAAATGCAAGAAAAAGGCATTTTCAAAATCTGTGGGGGGGATTAATTAATGAAACTATCAGTTATTGATTTAATAAGATATTGATATCTTGTATTTCTTCTGGAAATATTTAGTCTCAGCTTGATATAAGCTCTAATTTAAAGCACAAATTATAGGACTTAGTATAATTTTTGTGTACTCAGTATTTATATAGTTAATATAACAAAATTACTTAATTTTCAAAATTATGTAGTAAACAAGTCTACTTCAAGTAATTTTATAGGACTGACTGGTAATTTAATTGTGTATATACCAAAGGTAAATTTTTCTGCTTTGTATGTGTCTTAAGACAAATTATTAGAATATGAAATTGCTATGGGATGCTGTGTTCCCAATTTTGAAGTTTTATTCTGTAGATATAAAGTTCTGCATTATCAATGAATTTGTTTTTACAAATTAGACCTACAATGTCTGTGGATATCTTTACAGTTGTTTTAGTAGGTAAAGTGGGAGAATTCAGACCCACCCCCTAATTCCAGGCTTATTTGAGTAAATGCTCTCAATGCCAGTAATATGCTATTTATTATATTTTTTTTTTGAAACTTGTTTTTGTTTCCAGCATGTATATAGTATTTTTCCTTTCAGATACTGATATGGAAGAGAATTCAGTTCCAAAGTTTTCCTTGTCTTTTGTTCATGGCAGACCAAATGGATGGGGGCCAAATACCATACCAGAACAAGCAAAAGTACGAAGAACAAAAGGGAAATCTTTTTGTAAGACAGTGGAGATAATTTGAATGAATATTTCGGCCCTATGTCCAATATGTCCAAGGGCCGTCCTCAGCAAGACAAAAATATATATAAGAAAAAAGACTCACAACAACATGCGACCAATAAAACCAAAAAAGTGGAAATTCTTTCAAAACAGTCCTAGCATCATTACTTCAACGAAGTTCAACCAGGACTCTTTTTTTTTTTTTTTTTTTTTTTTTTTTTTTTTTTTTTTTTTTGTGTGTGAGCAAATTGCTCTTCTTTCCGGGTATTTAAGTGTAATCTGAATCTTAAAGACTTGGGAATAAGATTTTCAATTTTGCAAGATTCTAAGAATTTTTGCTGGTTAATGATATTAGCATGTTTTTTGCCTAAATTAATTAAGTAAAAGATATCATTGGTCAATTGCTCCCCATAAGCAAGACGAAAATAGCGACGAAGACCACACTGCCTTTCCATCACAAACAACAAAAGTACGAAGAACAAAAGGGAAATCTTTTTGTAAGACAGTGGAGATATTTTAAATAAAAATTTCGGCCCTATGTCCAAGGGCCGTCCTCAGCAAGACAAAAATATATATAAGAAAAAAGACTCACAACAACATGCGACCAATAAAACCAAAAAAGTGGAAATTTTTTCAAAACAGTCCTAGCATCATTACTTCAGCGAAGTTCAACCAGGACTCTTTTTTTTTCAGTCCTGGTTGAACTTCGCTGAAGTAATGATGCTAGGAATGTTTTGAAAAAAATTCCACTTTTTTGGTTTTTAGTGGTCCGATGTTGTTGTGAGTCTATTTTATATATATATATTTATGTCTTGCTGAGGACGGCCCTTGGACATAGTGCCGAAATTTTCATTCACATTATCTCAAATGTCCTAAAAAAAGATTTCTCACGTTGTTCTTCGTACTATTTTTGTTTGTGATGGAAAGGCAGTGTGGTCTTCGTCGCTATTTTTTACCATACCAGAACAGTATAGAGATATGCCATATCAACCATTTTCAAAAGGTGATAGATTAGGAAAGGTAAGTTTTTTCTTATATCTTAATTATGTATTTTGTGGACTTTTTCAGAGTTGGAATAATTTATTGTCTGTTTTGAGCAATTATATTTTGAGAACCAACGCCTGTCTAACTTGCATAGCAAGCAAGCCCATAAATATATATTTATATGGGTTGGGGAAAAATTCGACAAAAGGAAAAGAAACCAATTTTATGTGAACAAAATAGGGAATTGTAAGAAAATGTAAAGATCATGATATTTTGGAGAGGGGAAGCAGGTTACCCCCTCAATATTTGTCTCCTAGAAATGTATAATGCTACCCATCGTCCTTTCTTAGTTTGGTCAGTCCATTCTAATCATATTGTCTTGGCAGAGTGCAGTTTTGCAACTGCAGTGAACAAAGTTGGTGCTTCAAACTTTGTACACTAGTGCAGGTTTGGGCTGTTTGACGAGGGAAAATGCATGATTAAACTTAGTCAAAAAAAACTAACATGCTTTTGTACTGCTGTTTTGGCCTCAACTTGGCTTTGTCCAGCAAGAGGCTGATAGTAGTAATTATAGCTGATCTCTTTAGTTAGGCCTGAAATCGGTTTTTTAGTAAACACTATTCAGCCCTTTTTGTTTTGTCTCTTTATATGAAATGATATCTGACGATATCTGTCTCTTTATATGAAATGATGTTTCTTTATAATGATATTATATGAAATCTCTTTATATTAAATGATGTCTCTTTATAATGATATTATATGAAATCTCTTTATATGTCTCTTTATATCTCTTTATATTTTGTCTGGTTTTGTTGTACTATTATGTATGGTTGCTAGATTCTTGTCTTGAGATGGTTTGGTTTTCAATGTATGGCTGTTTTGAAAATATTGCGTCTAAAACTTCTTCCTTTTCTCCATATGATTACGGGTCCTGCAGATGCCTGAAGGGGATCCATTTATCTCTTCATTTGCCATTAAGAACTTGCAGGCCTACTTGTTATTGGGTCTCCCTAACTATATTCCAAAGATGTCTGCAGGCTGATAAAAATAAATATGATGACAGTAATAATGGTCTCTTTAGCATCTTTACCATCAAGCTAAAAATGGTGGCTTCGGAATTTTGCAAAAAGGAGTAACTAATAAAAGCAATAAGTGATATAGGAATCTTCAATTGATGGTAGTAATGTCTCGGCCTATAATGCTGGTTCCTGTGCCTAAACCTAAAGGGCATATTTTAAATTTTCAGAATTTTAAAGAAGATCAAGAATAAAAGTCTTAAAGTACCAAAGGACACAAAAATAAAATATTTTACCCCCCAGGATCTGTCTTAGGTCTAATCAAACATGAACAGGTATGCAAAAAGTGCCATAGCAAAGTAACATGCTACTTGGCAGTTTTCAGCTTTGTTGGCAGAGTTTTTGTCTGAAAATACCATTTTTACATATAAAAATACTTTTTGCTCAAATAAAAGCTGTCATAACACTAGTTGTGATGTTTAAGTGTCGGCAGTTTTTAGAATTCTGTTCAAGTTATGCTACTGGCAGGTTTGGAACATATTTCATACTTGAACATGAAAACCGTGACTTTCTAAGATTTTTCTGTTGGTTGTTTCAATATTGTGATGTTTTCAGGTTAGTTTCTCATCTTTGACAGATTCGCCATATTAAACCACGAAAGTTAAATAAGCATAAAATTTTCGAAAAAAAATCGAAAATTTTCATAACACCTTGTTGTGCATAAACTCTAATATTATGAGCTTTTTAGGGAAGTACTATATTTCCATCAGTTCTGCAAAAGGTGAACCATGACAGAAAATAAGTAAAACTAATTGGTTAAATTTGACAAAACTGTTTGTCTGCAAGAACTCAAACATTAACAATCAATAGATAGCTATGCATTGACTCTCAAAGACGACTATCCCCTAAAAGAAAAGCTACACTTTCTTAAGCTGGTAATGGAATATGTTCTTATCATGGCTGATTTTTTACCCATGTTTCTTTTTTAAATCTGGTACCTGCTAATACTGCATATCTGCAGTCGAAGGTCTTTTTTCATCAAAAATTGAATTATATAACACTATATAAAATTGAATATATATAAGCCCTATGGTTGTGTAACTTTCCAATTAAACTATTTCAAACAATTTTGTTTTATTTTCACCGTCCTTGGTACTTAAAAGTTTTTATGGTAAAACAGCTTTTATTCATGTATTTTTATACGTGTGAAAATTTGTGTTTGAAATATAGGTTCTGGGTATAGGTTCTAGGACGCCATCCAGGGCCCTCAAAATTTAGACTATGTTTGGCATGTTTTATTTATATGAACAAGGTATAGCCTTCCACTTAATGTATCCATGAAGATACTTTATCAGGGCTGTGTGAACAAAAAAAAGGTGTAAAAACATTGGAAAATTTTAAAAATTGTAGTTTGCTGGTCACTAATATTGCTTCTATTGAGTGTTTAGTCTAGTGTTTGGAATCAAAATTGGTTATCTTTGAGCTACAATAGCCAAAATATTTCTTGGTACAAATCTTGGTGGTCTCTCCCACCCAACAAGGCTGGTTACCCCAAAATGCTTTTGCCCCTCCTCCTAGATATTGAAAAAAATTTTATTTTCTCTTAAAAACGTTTTTTTGGTAATTTTATTTTAAAAAATCCAAAAAATAAGAAAACGCCCCTGCCGCTCTCTAGCTTTAGAAGAATTCATTTCTCTCACCTGTTATGAAGTGAAGTAGCGGAAATGCCTATCATAAGACAGGCATGAAAAAAGGCACATATTTAAATCTGAAAAATCATTTAATACTCCTTGAATTTTTTTTTTTTTTTTTGCAAACAGCATCCAAACTTTCCCTAAAAGTTTAAAATTAATATCACAATGTAACGATTTGTCTCTTCAAGCATTTACTTCAAAAACCCAGGTCACAAAACCTGAAATAATACAAGCATAAGCAAAGCACAAGCAATACTTAACAGCAAGCACAAGCAATACATAACAGCACACATACACAAAATACAAGCAAAGCATGGCAAGTAAGTAAGGAATATTACATCTCCCTTTTTTTCAGAAGAGCTTGTCAATCATAGGTTTATTCTTGACGGTGGCTTGACTTGTCGACCACTCCTGGTAGTTACAGAACTTCTGAGACTGTTGTCGACTTCAGCCGCGGAAGGCAGGGAGACCACAGTGTTTTCCTGGCCCACGGCGACCGGCAATTCTGGCATGCTGGCTTGGCGAAAGTGCACGTCCTCTGTTTGGGTAAGTCCGGAGAGTGATGCCATTAATCGTGTACTGACGAGCTGCCAGTGTTTGAATCAGAATCAGAACTCTTCTCATCTCTAGTCACGACTTTCAAGTGCTTTCTATTCCGGCGGTATTGTCTGTTTGCTTTCGTCTGTACTACATACGATCGTGGCGCATCTGCTTCTCGGAGGACTGTTGCAGGTTGCCAGGTTTGATCGTTGGACCATACTCGAACTTGTTGGCCTATCTGCAGCAGATTAAGGCTTTTGGTATGTTGATCATAGTAGCGTCTCTGTCTTTCCCTTTCTTTATTCCTTGCGGACATGAATTCCTGCATAGGTACGACTTTTGGAGATAAGTGCTCAATGGTGCAGGGCACTAGGGATCTCAAGTTTCTACTCATTAGCAGTTGGGCTGGGGAAGCTATAACCATCGACTGGTGTGTTGCGGTACTCGAGGAGAGCTAGCTCGAGGTCAGTTTTCGATTTCTTTGTTTTCATGATCATGGCCTTAGCAATACCAACTGTTTTCTCAGCGAGTCCGTTGGACTGAGGATGGTTCGGGCTAGAGGTGTTGTGTCGTATTCCCCACTGTCTCATGAAATCCTTGAACGTTTCTGAAGTGAATTGTGGGCCATTATCAGATGTAATCATCAAGGGTATCCCGAATCTAGAGAAGTGAGATTTTAGCTTGTGGTTTATGTGGTTCGTGTATGTATTTATTCCCAGCTAATCAGCTTAAAAAAATCGACTGTAATAATCCACTATGAACAGATAGTATCTTCCGGATATGTAAAACAGATCAATGCCAACATGCTCCCAAGGGTAGCTGGGAATATCGTGATGAAGCAAGGGTTCTCTTGCATTTGCTGTAGAATAAGTGCAGCACGCATCACACTTCTTGACAAAATCTTCTATTGTCTGACTCATCTTTGGCCAGAAAATGACTGATCTGGCTCTGTCTTTTGTCTTCTCAATACCAAGATGGGAAGCATGGATGCTTTGCAATACAGCGATTTGCATGTTGTCTGTGATGACAAGACAGTCATCTTTCATGATGATGTCATCAACAACACTGAGATTGATTTTTACTGTCCAGAATTCAGCTATGGATGACGGAACCATTGATCTTTTTTCGGGCCAACCTTCTTCTACCATTTTCCTCAGAACCCTCAGCTGTGGATCTCTGAGCGTTTCTTGTTTCAACTCAGATAGCTTTTCTTGACTGATTGGTAGTAGTTTCATAACGGAATGTTCATAGTATTCAATTTCTCTGTGATGCAATGTTTTCTCAGTTTCTAAGTGGAGCTGGGACAGGGTATTGGGGTATTTCAGTGCCTGGTCAATATATTATGCTGAAATTGTAGGGTTGTAGATGTAACAACAGTCTTTGAAGGCTTGCTGACCAGGGCTTATTGGCAATTGGGCAATTCAGGATTGTTTCCTGGGGTTTATGGTCACTAATAACTTGGAAGTGATGGCCATAGAGATACTGATGAAAATGGGGACATCCAAAAACAATGGCATACAGCTTCTTTCCAATGTGTAAGTATTTCTGCTCTGTTTCATTCAGCTATTTTGATGCAAATGAAACAATTTTAGTCTCTTGAAGCAGGACAGCGCCAAGTCCTGAGTTGGAAGCATCAACTTGGATCTCTATTTGGTTTTTTGTAGGATCGAAGAGCGAAATTGTTGTTATGATCGACGCTTTAATTTTCGTGAGTGTGGCTTCATGTTCATTCATCCAGTTGAATTGCTTCTGCTTAGCTAAGGTCCTAAGAGGTTCATTGAGGCTTGACAAACTTGGGATATAGCGTGAGAGGTAGTTTAACATCCCAAGGGTTGTTTGTAGTTCTTCCTGGGATTTGGGTGATGACATTGTTTCTATTGCTTGGATCTTCTCAGGATCTGGATGGATTCTGTTTTCGGAAATGATGTTTCCAAAGTAAGGTATCGAAGCTGAATTGAAGATGCACTTATCTTTGTTAAGCTTGACTCCCTTTTCTCTAGCTCTTAAAAGGGTTTTTTGAAGATTTCTCTCATGGTCCTCTTCAGATACACCAGATATGATCATGTCATCTGAAATTACTGAGAATCTCTTGAGGTTGCTGAATGCCTCTTCCATGTGGCGTTGGAACTCATCTTGTGCAGACTTGAGTCCAAAGGGCATACGTTTAAATTTGTATCGCCCATATGGAGTTGAGAATGTAGTCAGTTCGGAAGATTCGTCATCAAGACATAAGTTCCAATATCCTGTTCGGGCATCTAGCTTGGAGAATGGCTGTAAGATGTTTTGTCAAGAGAAAGCTACGTCTCTCCCTTATTGTTGTTAATCCACTCTCCATAAGCAGAAACTTGGTGCTTGTGGGTTTCCTAAGACCAAATATGAGACGTATTATATCATTTAGCATTGCTTCAATTTTTTGCATCTGGGTCTTTGCACATGCACCATATATGATGAGCCCATAGTCAATATGGGGTCTTAAATGTGATTTATAAAACTGGAGTAAGGTCTTCTCCTTACATCCCCAGGGTGTGGAAAGAAGTCTTTTTAGTATATTTGTTTTTCTATAGCATTATTTTTATTGTGTTTGAAATGTGGATGTGGCAATTAGGTTATTGGTCAAGTATGAGACCTAGGTAATTAATATGATTATCTTTTGGAATAGTTGTTTTATTTAGAGTTAGTTTTGCATTAACATGGTTTCGCTTCCGGTGAAATTGGATTATTTTTGACTTGGTAGGTGCAATGGGTAAATCTGAATGTTGAGAGAATTTTTCAAATTGGAAAAGTGACTTTTGCAGATTTGACTGTGCTATCTCAAAGGTGTTGCCAGATGACCATAGCACCAGATCGTCAGCATATTGTAGATTCGTGTGGGGTGGGTTCATGTCCCAGAGAGATAGGGCAAAGAGGAGGCAACTGAGGACTGCTCCCTGAGGTAGGCCTTTGGTTGTTGTCTTTTGGGGTGAAGAGGCTGAACCAACACAAACAATGAAACTTTGCACTTCTATGAAGGATTTTATAAAAGATACTAGCGTGGGGGGTAGTCCAAGGTTTGCATGTTTATCTAAAAGGATTTGGTGGTTCACATTGTCGTATGCCCCTTCAAAATCCAGGAAAGCTGCAACTAGGACATTATTTTTTTAGAATGATTCATTTATTGCATTTTTTAGCAAAATGAAAGCATCTGTTGAGGAGTGGTGTTTCCTGAATCCAGTTTGAGTGTGAGGGATCATATTATTTTTTTTCAACAAACCAGAGGAGTCTGTGATTATATAATTTTCTCCCATTATTTTCCCCTTCACAGGAGTAATCATCATGGGCCTATAGGACTCAGGGTTATCTTTGGGTTTATTTTTCTTTAGGATTGGTAGGAGGGACGAACATTTCCATATATTGGGGAACATAGAAGATGCCCAAGTGTGATTATAACAATTTAGCAGTTCTTGTTTGTATGAAGGGGTGAGATTCTTTATCCATGTAGGGTGTATATTTTCAAAACTTCCGCTAGTTTTGGTCCTAGTATAACTTATTGCATTATTCATTTCCTGGACTGAAAATGGACTAGTTATATGCTCGTATCCTGGGCGTGGTTGGTAACTTGGGTTCATAGGGATTGAGGACATTTTGCTTTTATTATTTGATGTTAGCTTATTAACAAAAAGAGTTGCAAATAGCTTAGCTTTTTCATTATCATTGTCATAAAGGGTATTATTATGTATAAGCTCATACAGGAGTGGGTTGGGGAAATCTTTTTCCCACAGATGTGGCTTATGACTTTATGTATAATTAGCTCATGTGTTTCTCTGGAGAGATTATTTGCAAAATTATTCCAGTAATTATATTTAGCATCTATTATAGTCCTTTTTAGATTAGATTCTTTTTGTAATTTATTTAAATATGTAGTAGGTGATGGTTTTTTTATGAATTCTTTCCTAGCTGCCTTTTTTATTCTCCATTTATTTTGGCACTCATTTGTCCACCATGCTTTAGGAATGTGTTTAGGGAAGGTTTTCTTAGGGGTTGTCCTAGGGATAGCATGATTAGCTGTATTTATTAGTAAAGATGTCAATACTTCAGCATGTGTGTCAACTGTTGTGTTTGAAATGCATGAATTTTGGGGGAAACTTGTAATTTCATCATTTAGCATATTTTGGAACATAGACCAATTTGCTTTAGTGTTGATATATTTCGAGGTATGTGATAGAGTTTCAGCAGTTTCATTTAGGGAGCAAACTATAGCAAAGTGGTCAGTGCATAGACTATCAATTTCATTTCTATAAATTATATTCAAAATATTTAATGACACAATTTGTAGGTCAATTGTGGAGAATCTGCGACTTTTGGGGTTATATTATTTATTCAAGTTTGGAGGGGTAGCAACAGCTAATTCATTATTATTTGAAGTCATATACTCAATCAACTTACCAGCTTTATTTGCTGGTTTATTCCCCCACAAAAGGCTGTGGGCATTGAAATCTCCACAAATAATTATATTTTTTAACATATTAGAATTATTTATATAATTATTATATAATTATATAATTAATTATATAATTATATAATTATTATAATATAATATTATATATTATTATTATAAATAATATTATATATTATTATTATATTATTATTATATTATTATTATAAATTATTATTATATTATTATATAATTATTATATTATTATATAATTAAAGAAATCAATGGCGTCTCTAGTTCGGCCGTTAGGGTAATAAAAGCTTACTATGTAGCCTTTTGTGTTATTCAGCCAAACACTAGTACCAATTGCATCAACATCATTTGTAAAATCTGGACACTTGATGACACGTACGGTTATATTATTTTTAACTAATAGAGCTACTCCACCTCCTTTTCTCTCTGATGATCTATCCTTTCTCAGGATAGTATATCCCAGAGACTTAATTTGTTGATTTTGGATTAAATGAGTTTCCTGGAGGCAAGCTATATTAATGGAATTATTATTCATAAAAGATATTAGTTAATTTAGCGTATTTTCTGTGAGTGATCTTATGTTCCACTGGAGTATTGATATGTGTTGTGTTGTTGATTTATTTTTCATATGACTGTGTATCAATGTTCAGCTTTGTTAAAAGTAAAGCAAGATCTTTTTTTGCTTTAATGAGCATATCATCAGGGATGTAGATTTTTGCCAATTCTGCAATGATTTTTGTTTTCTGTAGTTGATGTATGTTCATGCCCTGAACTGCATTACAGTTTAGAATGAATAAGCATATATTTGGGGATTGCATGTTTGGTTGCGCATCCTGTTTGTCAGTTAAGGGATTAATTCCTGGTAGTGTTTCTGGTTTGTTTCTTCTTGGGAGGGGGGGGGGGCAGGCTGACCTCATCTCACCAAACAATGAGGCTTGTTGACTTGGTGATTCCGTCGGATAGGGATGTGAGCGAGGGGGCTTAGAAGATGGTGTTTTATACGAGGTACTTGATGCATTGGGGGCGTTTGACTTGGGGGTTTTGTTTGGTTTCATTATGGGCTTTATTTGGTATTGTTGGGCAGCATTTGCTTCCATTCCTGCAAAGGGGTATGGGATGGCCTTCTCTGTTGCTATTTGGAGTGTTAGAGCTCTTTTCTTATATGCAGGGCATATTGATTTATTTGTAGATTCATGTGGGCCTTTGCAATTGATGCTTGTAGGCTGAGTGTTGTTGCAAGTTGTCAACTCTTTAGGATGGTATGCTTTACAATTACTGAACTCTAGGAGAATTTCATTGCATTTGTTTGTTGTGTGTCCCAGTTTGAGACACTTCTGACACTGGATAGGCTTAGGTTTGTATTCCTTGTGTGGTTTGATTTGTCCAAATAGGAATAACTTTTCTGGGATATTAATTTTTTCATTCAGTATAAATAAGAAGGATCTACATGTATTTAGGCCATTAGAGTTAGGTTTGCCGAGTTGTGTAACATCTTTAACTGGGATTGTGTTGCCAGCCCTATCTGAGAGCCCTTCTTTTAACTCCTGAATGGATATTTCTGGGGGAACATTATTTTTTTATTTATTCATTAATACCAACAGCGGTAAGCTATACAAAAAGCTTGTCGCACTAAGGAATAACATAATAAGGCAACGATAGATCTTACCTCACAAAATATACACACAACAGAAATTCCCTATAAATATACATGAAAATACATTTAAAATGGATCTTGAAAGGACCAACTGCGAAAATTTGTAGAAGCTGTTTTTTTTTTTTGAAAGTGTGGATTGTGAGAGTATCAACGGTCTCTGACGGAAGTGCATTCCAAGGGTTGCACACACGGCTGGACAGTGAGTTCTGACCTAATCTTGTACGTGGCCGTGGTGGGTGAATTTTGTGCTGGTGTTGACAGGTGGTGTTGTATCTTGAGAAGGCAAAGAAGTGAGATGGGGTGATATTGTCAATGTTCTTAACGATTCTGAATGTATTTATTAGGTCACCTCTATCACGCCTGAACTGAAGACTGGGTAACTGTAGTCTCTGCTGGTACGGCAAATGTCTTAGATAAGGTACGAGTTTAGTTGCCCTATGTTGAACTTTTTCAATCCTTGCTCGGTCTCTCTTGTTAAGGGGAAACCATACTGACGAGCAATGCTCAAGTATTGGGCAGACAGTTGAAACATAAAGTGATATGAGTGAACAGAGGTTAAATCTGGAGAACATGTGCTTTAAGCACAACAGTTGGTAGTTTGCCTGATGGGTAATCTCCGAC
This sequence comes from Artemia sp. Qi Xiang Cuo, assembly GCF_049724085.1. Lineage (NCBI taxonomy): Eukaryota > Metazoa > Arthropoda > Branchiopoda > Anostraca > Artemiidae > Artemia > Artemia sp. Qi Xiang Cuo. The sequence continues at coordinate 35,427 of NW_028300712.1, forward strand.
ACATGTTTATCAAACTTCAGGCATGAATCGAAGCAAACCCCAAGATCTCTAATATACTCAACGCTTGGAATTCGTTTTCCATCAAGGAGGTAAGGGTAATGTTGAAAAGGTCTATGAAGATAATGAACAGTACTGCACTTAGTCTTGTTAATGAACATACAGTTTGCTATGCACCACTGACGCAGAGCATCCAAGTCACTTTGGAGCAGTGAAATCTCTTGTTCATTCAGTACTGATCTGTACAGCTTCACATCATCCGCAAACTTTTTACAGTCGAGTTATTAACAACAAACGGTAGATCGTTAATAAAAATGCAGAAAAGTACAGGCCCTAGGCAACTGCCTTGCGGAACTCCACTGATCACAGGTGTGGAATCTGATAGGGCTTCTCCTACAACAACCTGTTGGGTTCTGTGTGTTAGATAATCTGTTATCCATGCAGCAGTCCGAGATCCAATCCTGTATCGTTGACACTTCTTAATCAGAAGTGAGATAGAAATTTTTCGAACGCCTTAGAAAAGTCAACATAAATGCAATCAAACAAAACCCCCCTATCCGCCATTGAGTGAAAGTCACCGGTGACTTCCAGAAACTGTGTATTACAAGATCGCCGCTTACAAAACCCGTGTTGGGGTGGATGCCTCATATTATTTTCTTTAAAGTATGACTGTATTCTACGGACCAGGATTTATTCCAAAATTCGAGAAAAAATGGACACATTCGAAATCGGTCTGTAGTTATGAAATTGGGATTTGGAACCATTCTTATAAAGTGGTGTAATGACCGGCTTTTTTCAGGCTGAGGGACAGACTCCAGACGAAAGACACAGATTAAATAGGTACGTGAGTGGCTCTGCCAGAACTGGCGCGAGTTCACGCAGCATCTTGTTACGCAAGCCGTCGATGTCGGGCGCCTTTCCTGTATCTAGTTTCTGAAGTGTCTGATAAACCTGCTGAAAGGTAAAATCCGAGTCGTTGAATTCTTTTATTAAATTTGGAGGAGCAAAATTAGTGTCTGTTACTGACAGTGTTTGTGTAAAAAACGAAGCACACAGTTTTTTGTGTTGCTTTGATTTTAAATGACTACCGTCTATGTGTCCAAGAGTCAGGGTCTACGAATGAAATGCATGATGGAGACTGTGTATTTTTGTTCCTTCTGACATACTTCCAGAATTCTTTGGGCAAGTGTGGACCGATGCAATCATATCGGCCTCCACCTCATGGCGGTTCATTCTCAGGAAGTTGGTCGCTTTATTTCTCGCTTTCTTGTATGATAACCACGATTCTGCGGTTTTTATTTTTACGTGTTCACGCCATGTATCAGCTTTTTCCTTGAGCATTTGGATAATATACCGAGGAAGAGTTTGTCTTTTACTTTGGTACTGCCTACTAGTAAACACTGGTGCATATTGATCTCGACCTTCCTTCAGCGCCTGCCAAATAAATTCAAAAGACACATCAGCGGTAGCATTGAACTGTTTTAACTCATCCGGGATAGAGAGAGAAGAAATAAAAACACGAAACGCAGCGTAATTTGCCCTACCATAATCATATTTAGGTGAACCTTTAGGAGTTTCAGCAAAATTTGAAGAACAATTCAAAGAATCGACAAGACTACATGATCACTTTTTCCTAGTGGTGGTAAAAATTCAACACTATTGACATTCTTGGGGGATTTTGTGATTATAAGATCAAGCACTGAAGGTTTTGAATCAGCTCGTAAACGAGTGGGGTCTTGAATATGCCGGTGCAAGTAGTGGTGTTGTAAAGTTTGAGCGAACCGATTCTCAAACGACTGATCTGAAAGCTGTGTTGTGTTAGTCGTCCAATCAATATAAGGCAGATTAAAATCACCAACTACTAACAACTTAGAACTAAAAGACGAAACAGAAGACAAGAACTGGAAAATATTTTCGTTATTACAAATTGACATTTCATTAACTCTAGGACTATGATAAACTGCGAAAATTTAAACAGCACTTTTGGAACTAGGCAATCTCACATCGATAACTAAGCATTCACTAATATTTGATGCGACTGGTTTATTAACTTCCAAATACTTCAGTGAGGTATGAACATACACGAAAATACCACGCTTATAGTTACTATTTACAACAAGGTTATACTCGAGTACTTGCAGAAAATACACCTCCGGCTGTGAGCAGTTTTTAAGCAAAGATTCCGTAACAATGATGACATGAGGCTTACGGACTGATATGAGAGCTAGAAATTCATCAAATTTTGAAGATAAGCAATCTGCGTTCGTATAAAGCACAGAAAGTTCACTACATGTTTCCACCACAAAAAGGATTTATCTTCACAAGCTCCAATCCTGATTAGCCGTTTCGAATATTCCAGCCAGATTCACCTGCGGCTTCCTTTTCGTGGAGTTGTTGCTTCAGAGCGTCATATTTTTTCTATAGTGCAAGCTCAGCGTTTGTACGATCGTGGGAGAAACCGAAGCCCGGGAACGCAACTTTTATATTCACTATATTGTTTGACAGGAAGAACGATGCCATGTCTCTTTCAATGGGGCTGCGGAACATTAGTTTGATTGGACGACACTTTCTGGGTTCCAGCTTTCCAACGCGAACAGACAACGAACACTTCGAAGGACAGTTTTGAAGAAGCAGTTCATTTATCATTCCTAAATCTTTTTCACTCTGCAGTTTTCTTGTGACGCAACCAGGATCTTCGGCAAGTCCAAATGCGATACGATTTTTCTGCTTCGTAACAAAATCGTTGAAGTTACTCTCGGCTGCTAATTTCCCACCGAAATCTTGTTCGAGTTTCTTGCTCAACGTTTCAAACTCAGTCCTCACATGATTTACTGCATGTAAGTTTGCATCATTTATTGAACACTTTTCAGCCAAATCTTTTTCAACGTTTGCAATTCTATCGCTCAGGGGCTTGATCAGCCTGTCAAATTTTTCCTGAATCTTTTCTTCGATGCTCGTGAACGATGATCGGATTTCATTCTTGATAATTTTTTTTATTTCTGTGGCAGTGAGATTATTTTGAGTAACTCTAGTCTGTTTACAAACGGGACAGCACCAAACCAAACCAAGACAACGCGTCATCTTTGTAAATAAGTGGTACTCCATATCGGTCATATCTATGCATTCAATGCAAAGCCAGGCTTCACACGAGTCACACAAAAGAGCGCAACTATCGTCTTTCAGTCCTATATCACATGCCTTGCATTTATCTGTACCCTTGGTTGGTGACTGTTTTTGGCGTTTTGTAGCCATTTTCAGTTTTTTATTAAAAAAATCTGGTAGTTGTTTTGGATGAGTTGACAACACTGTTTTCCGCCAAAATTTATTCCAAGCGTGTTTCCAGTGAGATAAATCTGAATCTGCAATCTATTGGATGGTGATATATTTTCGAGAAATGGATTTTCTTTAACATGACAGGTATATCTTTCACCCTCTTGACCAAAAAACGAAAGTCGGGTATTTCTAATACCAGGTAAATCAGGAAATTATTGATTACTCACAGACAGGTAAACTTCGCTCTGCCAGCGTTGCCGAATCAATTTTATAAACTACTATTTTTGTTGGCGATTGTTTTGGGTTCCATTTAGATGGATTAATTGGGGTATTCAGAAGGGATTTTAGGTTAGTTATTGTGTCTGCTGATTTCTGATCTTGGACAGCTATTAGCAGAGATCCATCACGTTGAATAATAAGAGAGAACATTGATTTTATCAATTTGAAAATTGCAACTCTTATTGCAGAAATCTTTTTTATTTCAAAGGGGGTAGTAGGAGTAATTTTTAGGTAAATTCCTAAGTTTTGGGAGGGAGGATCTTTGGCAGGGAGAGGGGAAATGCTTTTGATTGGAGATTTTTTTTCCTTTTTTTAGAGCTTCTAGAAAGGACCTCTTGAAACCCATTATCATCATTTATAGTGACATTAGCCCCTACACTGATCATTGTCCTATTCTCAGAATTGGAGCTATCATTTGAACTTTGAGATAGTGAGCTTGACCAGCCAAAATGGGTATCAGGTTCACTGGTATTTGGGGTGGGATCTGGGGAACTTTTTTTTTTGGAGGACTTCTAATCATTGCCTATTGGAAAAAGCTTTAAACTAAAACAAAACTAAAACAAGAAGGAATAATAAAATGATATCAAACCGTCTGCACTATACTACGGGGAAGAGAAACACCACAGTATAGCCCTGAGGATGATTTGAGCTGGATTGGTTTGGTACAGCTGCTGATTAATTGAGATAATATTTTACAAGAAAATTTATTTTAAATTTCTTAAAATGTTGCTGATTTATGAGCTTGGACAGTTTTTTCTTCTTGTTCCTTGCAGTTTTCATTTATTTGGTCATAAAGGAAGAGTTATTGATTTTTGTCTCCACATGGTAGTTGTATTTCTACTGACAGTGTCTAACAACATATTTTTCATTTTCTCCCATGCGTCTTGTACCTCTATCATTTCAACAAATGACCAATTGCACTGACTGAGTTTGTACCTGATTTGATTGTAGTTAGTATACACATTGTTCGATTTGATGTCTTTGGGTACAATTGAAAAAAGTATTTTATGGCTATGTGGTCACTATATCCAAATAGGGGTTGCAGTTCTATATTGATGAGTGACTCAGGATCATTTACCAAAATGAGATCAAGGAGTGAAGTATTCTGTCCCTCCCAATATCTGGTCTGGAATGTCACTGCCTGGAACATTAAGTGTGCTTCTAAGCGGTCAAGAAAAGACTGTAACCGCATTACTTGTATGGCTGTACCCCTCAGTCCACTCAATTGCAGGTAAGTTAAAGTTTCCAGCTATGACGAGATTCTTATACTTTTGGGATGCACCATTGATAGACCAGCATATAGCTAAGAGTGAGTCCTCCAGACTCTTCAAGGTGGGACTTCTGTAAAAGCAACCTATAGGGAGGTTTGCTTTGGTTTTAATTTCACATGACGCATAAATATCAGCCTAATTAGCAGAGAGGACATATTTGACCTCCTGAAATTTTGAGGTTAGGCAATCAACATTGCTAAACCCCATGCTAAGTCCAGTAATTTTCTTGTTATCTGTACTAATATCTTTACTAAGTCTGTAAGAAAACATAGAAGTCTCTGGGATTCCATTACTATTACTATCACTTGTATAAAATGTACTTCAAAAATCACTACCATTTAACTGACTATTTATATAAGTTACTTCACCTGGTATATCTTTTAGAGTTCCATTGCAGCCGACAGGACTGCAGCACGTTTTTTGGAACTATAGTGTTGCCACAGATAACCAGATTGGTTTTGCCTTGTGCTTGTCGAGCCTGCAACTCCTTGTATAATTTTGCTCTTTACTTGTAATTGGTCTTTGAAACATCATTCTGGAACTGAATTGTATCTTACCCCTTCCTTTCAAAAGAGTTTTGAAGGATTTGTTTCTTGCTCTTAAAATCAGGGATCGAGAACATTATGGGAGCAGGCCTGTTTCTGGTGCTGGTGGTTGCAGCTTGTCCCTGGGTTTCCTGATTGCCCAGCCAATGGACATTTGAGGTGCATACATTTGGCAGCCCATAATCATTTGCGAGATATCTCTTGATGTACAGTTCATCACTTGTCTGAGGGGGGACACTGAAGACAGCAATATTAAGCTTACGCTGCTATCAGTCCCTGTTGTCTGCAATTATTTGTCTAACTTTAGTTTCAAGTTGCACCCCAAGATCATTTTTCAATGTCTGAATTTCCAACTCAACCAATCTCCGAACTGCTGCCTGATCAAACGAGCTGCACTGTTCAAGATTAACCAACCAACTTTCAACACTACTAAAGTGGTTATCAATATCAGTGGTTAGCTGGTCTCTTAGTTCTGCAAACACTTCTTTCACTGCATCCTTAACTTTAGTGTCCAGTTGCTTTACAGCACTAAGAGCAGACTGGATTGGTTTGAGATTCTTATCCATGATCTTCTGAATATTGTTCAAAGATGCCCCACTTGCCACTTGAGGGTTACTTTTACAAAGTGGGCATTTCCACTCACAGCCAACTCATCATTTTGTTTTAGTCAGTAGAGAGTACTCTACCTCTGACATTTCCAGACAGTCAATACATATCCAGAAGCTACAGACATCACAGTTCATAGCAGATGAATCCTCATGCAAGTCCTCATCACATGTCACACACTTATTGGTCCCTTTTTTGGGGCTCTGACAAGGTCTCTTTGGTGGCATTATGTCCAAGCTTTGATTGTAAGGTAGACAAGACCTGTGGGAAGTACAAACACACAAATCACCTGATCCAAGCAGTTTAGGGATAAAAAATGCCACTAGTACTATCTTACAAAAATTATAAGACCACCATAAAGACAGTGACAGACAGTTGACAGGCAGTAAGAACAGTGACAGACAGTTTTTGCAGTTGCCTCAGTGGTTTAATTACAATCTTAGATATCAATAAACGTATTATATTAAAAAATAGGTCCAATTTAATTGCAAGAATGTCCCAATGTCAATTTTCAGGACAAACCATTCTTAAAACATCCACATACCAATGTATTGAATTTCTGTCATCATCAATTACCATACCATTTTTATGACTAGCTATTTGTTTGCTTGCTTTGCTTTTCTTATGTTTGCTTATTTGCAGGTTGTGTCCTGGGTTTTTAAATTAAATGCTTGAGCCTGCTTATCTGCAATTGTTAGCTATGCTTGTTGCAGTACCATCAGACAAAGATCTAAGAGTACAACAGACAGCGATATATGTGTGTATATATAATGGAAAGTGTGCCATGTGGCCTGTGACTGGAAAGTGTATCAAGTGGCCTGTGACTCTCTCTTTCTAACTTGCACTTGAAAGTTTTCATTGACTCAGCAGATACAATGCATTTTGAGAGCTGATTCCATAGGTTGGCCACTGTCTGGTTAAAGAAAATGTATCATATTCTGGTGGCATAATGCTGCTTTGAAATGTCTTTGAGTGACCTCTAGTCATGCAGTACAAGGAGTGGGCAAGGAGAGCATGAATGGTCTTTTTTATATTTTTAACAGGCTACTATAGTCAGTGTGGGGAGTGAAGGCATTTTTCATAAGACATATGCTACAATCCACTGACCATCTTGGCTGCTTTGTATTGCCTCTTTTCCAGAACATCTTTATCTTATTTGAAAAAGGACATCCAAAAGACATTCTATCCTCAAGTTGCAGTTGTACCAATATGTTATAGACCTTCATGAACAGTCTAAGACATCAGCTTGAAATTGTTCTTTTGATAACCTTATGGTATGATGTCATTATATACTGACAGTTCTGATGTCATTATAACTAATGTCATAATACAGTTTTTACTTTTTACATCATCCAATGAAAAATGTAAGATAACTCCTTTTTCAGCAAAGCATGGGAAAGTGGGTTTTTGATTTGCTGATTTATTTGGCTGTTTGTCTGTAAAACATCAAGTGAAAACAGGACTATAGACAAACAGCTCCATTTTTTTTTCACAATAATATTTGAGGAAATTCTATTTCAAGAGATTCCACAGTCCTTCCATCTAATATATTATAGGCACACTATAAATCATCTGACTGATCAGATGAATACCAAATCAATCACTAGGGCTTGTTTTACCATTCATTTAACTGATGATTTGAATGACCCAATAGTGGCAGAGGAGACTGTTTCCTGGTCTAATAAGATCCATAGACTCACCACCTGATTAGAAAAGAAATTACTATGTGACCTTGAGTTGAGTTCTTGAAAAGTTTTTGACCATGTCTTTGGATGAAAGGTCAAATGCCATATAATGTGACAAATGTAATTCCTGGCTTTGCACTGGATGCCTCTCAATGGCTGATACAGAGTATGACATATTTAACAAAATGAACCAAAGACTTGGAAGTGTTTGGGTCTGCCCCATTTGCAAAACTGGCAGTAGACAACAGATTAGGCTCTCTGTTTAGTTTTCTCTATGCCCAGGTGTGATGCCTGGATGCTCTTCAGAATTTTATTCTGTATGCTTTTTGGAATGACCAAACAATCATTCTTAAAAACTATTCCATTGATGACAGTCAGATCATGTCTGACCTGCAAAAGTTGGTAATGTCAGCTGGTATTAGGCTTCTTGTTTCTGGCCAACCCTCTTGTATGATTCTCTGAAGAGCTTTAAGTTGTTTGTCTTTGGATGTTTCATCCTTCAGTTCACTGAGCCTCTCACAACTGATTGGAAGGAGCTTCATGACCAAATGGACATAGCAATTGATCTCTTTCTGGAGGGAGTCCTCTTGTGATCAAATGTGAAGCTGTGAGAGGGTGTCTGGGACAGGAATATCCTTGCTGGGTCTGTAGGTTACAGAATAATCATAGGGTTGTATCTGCAGCAGTACCATGCATGGCTGTACCATGTCTTTGGATAAAAGGTCAAATGCCATATAATGTGACAAATGTAATTCCTGGCCTTGCACTGGGTGCCTGTCAATGTCTGATACAGAATATGACATATTTAACAAAAAGAACCAAAGACTTGGAAGTGTTTGGGTCTTCCCTGTGTGCAAAACTGGCAGTAGATAAGAGATCGGGATCTTTGTTTAGTTTTCTGTATGCCCAGGTGTAATGCATGGATGCTCTTCAGAATTTTATTCTGCATGCTTCTTGGATCAACCAAGCAATCATTCTTAAAAACTATTCCATGGATGACAGTCAGATCATGTCTGACCTGCAAAAATTGGTAATGTCAGCTGGTATTGGGCTTCTTGTTTCTGGTCAACCCTCTTTTATGATTCTCTTAAGAGTTTTAAGTTGTTTGTCTTTGGATGTTTCATCCTTCAGTTCACTGAGCCTCTCACAACTGATTGGAAGGAGCTTCATGACCAAATGGACATAGCATTTGATCTCTTTCTGGAGGGAGTCCTCTTTTGATGGAATGTGAAGCTGTGAGAGGGTGTCTGGGACAGGAATATCCTTGCTGGGTCTGTAGGTTACAGAATAATCAAAGGGCTGTATCTGCAGCAGTATCATGCATGGCTGTACTATGTCTTTGGATAAAAGGTCAAATGCCATATAAGGTGACAAATGTAATTCCTGGCCTTGCACTGGGTGCCTGTCAATGTCTGATACAGAGTATGACATATTTAACAAAATGAACCAAAGACTTGGAAGTGTTTGGGTCTGCCCTGTGTGCAAAACTGGCAGTAGATAACAGATCGGGCTCTTTGTTTAGTTTTCTGTATGCCCCAGGTGTAATGCATGGATGCTCTTCAGAATTTTATTCTGCATGCTTCTTGGAACAACCAAACAATCATTCTTAAAAACTATTCCATGGATGACAGTCAGATCATGTCTGACCTGCAAAAATTGGTAATGTCAGCTGGTATTAGGCTTCTTGTTTCTGGTCAACCCTCTTTTATGATTCTCCGAAGAGTTTTAAGTTGTTTGTCTTTGGATGTTTCATCCTTCAGTTCACTGAGCCTCTTATAACTGATTGGAAGGAGCTTCAAGACCAAATGGACATAGCATTTGAAATCTTTCTGGAGGGAGTCCTCTTATGATGGAATGTGAAGCTGTGAGAGGGTGCCTGGGACAGGAATATCCTTGCTGGGTCTGTAGGTTACAGAATAATCATAGGCTGTATCTGCAGCAGCATTCTCTTGAGCCTGGCAGAGGACTTAATGATTGGGCAGTCCAACACTATTTCAAGTGGCTTGTGGTCAGTTACTATGTTGAAGTGTTGACCATACAAATACTGGTGGTAATGATGGCATCCAAAACAATTCTGTACTGTTCTTTTTCTATTTGGGAATAGTTCTGTTAAGTGTGTGTTAGTGATCTTGATGCATATGACACAACACTGCTGTTCTGAAGCAGGATCACACCAAGCCCAGATTTTGATGTATCTACTTGTGAAACGGGGGGGGGATGTTTAGATTTTTAAGTAGTTAATCTTACAGAGGCTTTCATATCTTGATTATGTTTTCTGACTTTTAATTTAGAGGTGGCTTCACGAAGGGTTTGAATCCCTTCTCCTATGAAAATGCAATTATGGGATCTGATTGAGTTTCGTTGCCTCTATCTTGAGATTAAGAAGTACAGATTCAGGACTGTTTGCTATCCTCTGATATTGATCCCCAATGGGAACGTTACCTAGAGTACACGAGAGATCTGACTGACGTCTGACAATACAAACAAGAAGATCATAATAAACAATGGTTTTATTGTACTTACACAAGATGACAATTGACAAAATCCAAATTAATAACTTGGTAAATCAACATACAAATTGTCTCTGGATGATATCCTAAGACTGCCTTCAAGAACCAAATTTTCAGTTTATATCTATTGTAAAACAACTGGTTTGCTGACGTCTCCCATGCGTGGGAAGACACCAAGAAAACGTTATCGCACTTAATTGCAGTCTGCATCCGCAAAAAGGTTTTTGCGCAGAAATCGTTTATCTGATACTCCCCCTAATTCCAATGTGAAAAAAATTCCAAGTGTGCAATACTTAAGACGTATGTTATGCTTTGCGCTATGTTTTGCACGTAAGCCATTGCCCGTAGCTCTTTCGAAATTGTAGGGTGCCTAAAAATGATGCTTTTTTTAAAAGATACAATTTTTGTTTTTGCGCAAAGAAAACGGTTTTCCTATGTATTGCATATCTCCCTTCCCCTAGTAGATGATGCACACATCATCAGATTAAAATATTATAGGTTAGAATTTATTTTTATAATTAAAACATTGTTCATTATTTTTATATAAAAGAAATATATTTCATAAATCCTGAGAGATTAATGTTTCATAAATTTACGTTTTCGATTATATACCCTAGGTTATATTCACATATTTTAGCTTAATGTAAAGTCACTTAAATATTTTAAACACACTGTAGATATACATAGCCATGTATGTGACCATGCATGGTTATTAAAATGAACATATAGTATAACAAACATTCACAATCATTTACTGGTTTTCTGGCCTATATTCACTTAACTCGTCACTTAAATTTTATTCATATATTATGTTTATAATCTGTTCAGTTCACTTTTTTCCATAATTATACATGTCTCTTATCTACACTGGCAACTTGTTGATGTTGGTTAACTATTGTTCTTATTGCAAAAGCAAACATTTAGTCTTTCTCAACATTGATCTCATAATTAAACTTGAAATTTGTAATAGTCTATAACTTATGTAAAAAGCCATGATTGGTTCCCTTTTTTCATTGTTTTCACATTAACGCATATGTTAATACCTTATTTGGATTTAATAAAGATGGAAGCTTATTTAAGGTATATCTTATCTTTGTTTTTGATGAAATTGTTCTTATAACTTCCTACTGCAGGTTGGTTTTCTTTTTCTTGTCTTGTATAATTTGGCGGCTTCTTATTTGATTGTGTGCATGGTTATGTCTTCATCTGATTATCTTGGATGCTTGGTTTTGGTCTGCATACGTGTGACTTCTTTAGTCTGGTATATGATTCTTTTCCTGTTGATGATTCTTCTTCGTTGAGTTATTCTTCCGTTCTAAGTTTTCTACAAGATAGGGAACAACATAATCTTAACAGGTTCTCTTTATGATGACTGGGTGTCTCTTGCTGTGATGATCAGCATGACTGGGAAATTTCAACAATGCATCTTCTCGGGTTTTTTCGGTGGTTGACGAATTATGACAAAGGTGTTACATTGATTATGACCAAGTTGGTATCTTTGTGACATGCCAGTTCCTATAACAAAAATTCTAGGCAGATTTGTGTTCAACAACATGTACTAAAGGAAAACTTTGAATATCTCGACAATTAAAGGTATAAGACACTTATAATATTATAAAAATACATAGCTACATATATTGTGTGCAGCTTGTAAAATATAACGGTTACATATATAAGCACTGTCTTCACCACTTATTACATTACTGTGGTGGAATAGTTGCAGGGTTACATAAAAAGCATAAGAGTATATTTTGAAGTTACACTAACTATAATTAATAATGGAGGTCTTCATTAACTTAGCTTTTGGTGCCTTTTTTATTGCTGATGTATGTTATTGAAACAGTACATTAACAATATTTATTTACAACAAGTTTTGGATATCAGAATTTACAAGAGAGGACCTCTCATCTCTCTTGTATTACATAATATCCCCTTAATTTGTGAGGCTTAGTTATTGTCAGGAGCTGATGGATTTAATTGATGCATTTCTTGCACATTTATTTCTTCTTGTTTGGACTCTTTGTTGCATATTTTTAAGAGCTTACCATAGTTTAAAGTTAACATGGCTCTTATTGTTAATGAAACAAGAAATACCAGGAATATTGTTATAATAATGTTGTACCATGAGTTGGGTGAAAACAGGCCATATTTGTTCTCGACATATTCTAGTCTTTGATCTTCATTTGTGAAGAATGGTATCTGAGAATCCAATGCCTCTTTTATTTTTGTTAGTGGCACTGTGCCTTTTATGTTGTCTATTTTTCTCCAGATAGAGTCTTTTATTTCTTCATCATTTATATTTTGGATTGTAAATTATAGATTTATTACCTTAAAATTTAATATTTTTTGACTTATAATATTTGTAATTGTAGTAATTAGTGGTGCTTTCACCGTAGTTTCCTTATCTATCAGGCGGCAACTTTGTTTTATTGTTATGGTTCCCACATCCTGTAATAATAGTTCAGTTCGGTAGCTTGGGTCTATTTTCTCAGTATTGTTGTAGCAGGAAATGGTTCCAACAGTTGTTTTAGGGACAGTAAATAGCCATAGGTCATTTCTGAGGTTGATAAATATTTCTCGTTTTGCACTTCCTATAAGCGCTTCGCACGAACTTGGGACGTCCTCCTGTTGGGATTCTTTTAGAAAAATATCCAACATACATGATCCTATTTTTACATTGTAGATAGGTAATGTTAGTTGGCAGACCAAGTTTTTGAATGTGACACAGTCTTTTAAGTCTTGTGCATTTGCCAATGCATATTTCCTTCTATCTTGGTCAATTAACAAATACTCTGCCTCTGGGATGATGCTTAGAAATGAATTGGTTTCCTTAATATTCACAGGAAAGGTAGAGATTTTATATAGATCATATATTGATTGTTGATTGATCAGGGGTATTGTTACTACTGCAAAAAGTTGGTCGTTTATTTCTGTAATATGTACTTTTAGTTTGGTATAATATAGGAATAGGTTATCAACTTCTGGTTCCACTGGTAAATGGAGACCGAATGTTAAGTGGGTTTTAATCTCATCTAGGATATTTTTTAAGCTGGTTGGATCAACTAAGTCATAGGATAATGTTCCGCCTGTTAGCGCAAATAAGGCAAATTCGAATTTACTCACATCTGTAGCCAGATTTAGCAACGACATGCTTATGATGTCTATTGATACTAGTGTTAGTCCAGAATCTGCGAATACACGGTCAACTTCATTTTTCAAGTAGTTCATTGTATTGACTTTTCTTGAAAGTTTCTCGGAAATTGCTTCAATTTTGTCTTTTTGGTAGCTAGATATGCTAGATTGTATCTTCTGGACATGTAGTGTGGTGTTCATTGCTGCATTCAATTTTTTTACATTTTCTCTTAATATGTTTAAGTCTTCATCGGTTGATAACCCAAAGAGTCGTGAGGCAAGTTCACCAATGATTGGTATTAAGCTTGTGGACCTTCTATATCTGCTTTTCCTGAAGAAGACTTCAAATATTCTTGTTGTGCTTTGCTTGAGTTTTTGTATTTCAGCATTAAATAGTTCAAATAAGGTTTGCAACCTTTGTCTGTACAATATTAGGAAGGTTTGATGATTTGATAATTTTAGAGCGTTTTCCTTTGTTAATTCTGGGAGTACTTCCAAATTATTTTCTGTAGGTTCATCAGCTGCCAGTCGCACGCAAATTTTCTTTCCATCATTAGTCCAACATTCTCTTTGGTAGTCATCATCATTATCCTTACCATTTTTATTTTCTTTGATATTTTTTTGTCCACTATAATCATTTTCGATGATTGGGATTCTCATTCGTATTCCAGTATTCTTATTCATTGACGATTTCCACACCCACCTGGTGGTTTGGGGTAACTGTCTAATTGTTATGTTATTCTCATTTGGGTATATCCGTTTGGGGAGGGAGTTGGTTGTTGTTTCTGATATTGATGTTTCCAATTCTATAGGTTCTGGGGTAATGGTTATCATTTCTCTTGGAGGTTTTGGGTGTTTTTGTTTCTACATTATTAATTGATAATTTTTGATGTTGCAAGACAATACTATCAATTTCGCAAGCTCTTTCGACTTCCTGGACCGCTAATTCCAGGTCTTCAATATTTTTGGAAATTAGTAGGCGATAAAGCTTAGGGTTGAGTCCCTGTTTGAAAGCATTAAGTATTATTTTTTCATACAGTTCTCCTTCTCCCGGGCCATATCGTGCTTCTGTCGAAATCCTAATTTTATGTAGTTATTCTCTTATATTTTGTGTTTGTTCAAACGTGACTATTCCATGTTTTAGTTTGTTCAAAGAGCTAGTGTCAATGAACCTATTTTGGAATGCCTGTTGTAGCGATTCTACTGAGTTTATTGATGTGTTCGGTTCTGTACCAATTGAATGTTCAACTTGTTTTAGAAACGTAAGCGCTTGGCCTTTTAGCCTCAAAAGTAGCATGTTTTTTAGTGTTTTTAAATCTATTTTTGTCATAGTGACAAATTGGGCCCAATGGATATTGAATTGGTCCACGACTGTGCCCCCTTCATATTCTGGGAGGGATTTTGCAATTTCTACTGAAGTTACTATTAATTGTTGAGCTGTTAGTAGGTCTTTTTGTTCCTGTGCCATTTTATATCTTACTTTTTAATTGTTTTATTTTTAAAATAAGTTTGTAAGACACACATTATTAAGATAAACACTTATATGAAAGTAAAGAAGAAAGATTTTGTATTGTTAGTTGTCAGTTTCTCTCTTGATATTCTCTAATTACTGACCGCGCCAAATGACACGGGGGGGGGATGTTTAGATTTTTAAGTAGTTAATCTTACAGAGGCTTTCATATCTTGATTATGTTTTCTGACTTTTAATTTAGAGGTGGCTTCACGAAGGGTTTGAATCCCTTCTCCTATGAAAATGAAATTATGGGATCTGATTGAGTTTCGTTGCCTCTATCTTGAGATTAAGAAGTACAGATTCAGGACTGTTTGCTATCCTCTGATATTGATCCCCAATGGGAACGTTACCTAGAGTACACGAGAGATCTGACTGACGTCTGACAATACAAACAAGAAGATCATAATAAACAATGGTTTTATTGTACTTACACAAGATGACAATTGACAAAATCCAAATTAATAACTTGGTAAATCAGCATACAAATTGTCTCTGGATGATATCCTAAGACTGCCTTTAAGAACCAAATTTTCAGTTTATATCTATTGTAAAACAACTGGTTTGCTGACGTCTCCCATGCGTGGGAAGACACCAAGAAAACGTTATCGCACTTAATTGCAGTCTGCATCCGCAAAAAGGTTTTTGCGCAGAAATCGTTTATCTGATACTCCCCCTAATTCCAATGTGAAAAAAATTCCAAATGTGCAATACTTAGGACGTATGTTATGCTTTGCGCTATGCTTTGCACGTAAGTCATTGCCCGTAGCTGTTTCGAAATTGTAGGGTGCTTTAAAATGATGCTTTTTTTAAAAGATACAATTTTTGTATTTGCGCAAAGAAAACGCTTTTCCTATATATTGCACTTGCAGCTCAATATTAATGCAAGCTGGATCAAAGAAAGCTGCTCTTCCACAGATGGACTTTTTTAGTTGCTGAAGGACCTGCTTGTGGTCAGGGGTCCAAATGAACACCTTTTGCTTCAACAACAATCTCAATAGCTTGTTTTGGGTTGACAGGTTCGGAATGTCCTGGGACAGGTAGTTGAGCGTTCCAAGAAGGGTCTGCAGCTGTTCCTGTGGTTTTGGCAAAGGCATGTCATGGATATCCTTGACCATATTTGGATCCGGGTGGGTACACCCACCAGATAAGATGTGGCCATAATAAGGGATGGATGTTGCTTTCAGGATGCACTTTTCCTTATTCATTTTCACTCCCTTCTTTTTAGATCTCTGCAGTGTTTTTTGAAGATTGATGTCATGTTCCTCTTTTGATTTGCCTGAGATGATCATGTTGTCACTTATGACAGAAAAACGAGCCAATCCTGCAAAAACTTCTTCCATATGTTGCTGAAATTCGTCTTGAGCTGATATAAGGCCAAATGGCATTTGCTTGAATTTGTATTGCCCAAAGGGGGTATTGAAGGTCATCAACTCAGATGACTTGTTGTCCAGACATAAAGACCAATAACCATGCCAAGCATTAAGTTTTGAGAAGTATTTTGCTTCCTGGTGCTTCTTGATTCCTTTATCAAATGTCAGCATTGGGCGATGAGGCCTCTTGATCACCTTGTTTAGGTCATGGTGATCAATACAAACTCTGCCTTTTCCATAACAACTACAGAGTTAACCCAGTTGGTTGGGTGGGTGACTTTCTCAGTTATGCCTAGACTTTCCATGCAATCAAGCTTTTGCTTGAATTTCGTTTGTAGCGTAAGGGTAGTCTATCTTGCAGGCTGCACTGATGGTTCAGCTCCTTCTTGAAGGACTATTTTGTAAGTCCCTTTGGTTTTGCCCACTCCTTCAAACAACTCAGAAAATTCATCAAAGAGTTGGCTTGTATATACTGGATTACTCTGACGGCAGAGGACTAGTCTGACAAGATTCAGCTGTTGGCTTGCAGCATACCTCAGTTTTGGAGTTGGGAGCAGACTGCACAACAAGATTTCATGCAAGCTTTGTCTACAATCCTTGTAGGCGCATTTAAATCTGGAAGTCCCAATTACTGGAATCTCTTGACCACAGAAACTAGTTAGGACATGATTAGTTGGGTACATTTTTGGCTGTGATTTCAGCTTTTCAACAAAGTGCCTTGGAACTATATTGGCTTGTTTGGCTATGTTTGCATATGGCTGATCATCTCCATTGTCTGCTGAGATTTCATAAATAATGAGTTCATCATCTGTAGTCTGATGTGTAGATTCAATAACATTGACACTTTTCTTTGTACTGCAACAAACTTTAGCAAAATGATTTTGTTTGCAACATTTAGTACAGGCTTTCCCCCTTATCAGGGCAGTTGTGACTCACTGAATATTCACCACCACAGAAATAGCAATCAGATTTGGATGCTTTCTGGATGCATGAGATGTTTTTTTTAATTGCATCAACTTCTTGTTTGATTGCTGGATTGCTCATGCTGCTTTAAGCAGACATTGTTAACAGTTGTGCCTGGGTTTCAGTGTATGTTCTGACAAATGATAGCTTCAGTTAATGGCAGGTCTGATCCTGACTGAAGAAGTTTTTCCCTGATCCTCTGATTGTTCATTCCACATATGAGTCTGTCATGTGTCATTTTGTCCTTGGTATCAGCTGCACAGGAACAGTCATGCACAAGAATCTTGAGTTTGGTAACATATTATTCAATAGTCTTGCTGTCTTTTTTATCATGCTTATGGAGCACATACCAAGAGAAGATTGGGTTTGCTTTTAGGCTGAAATAATCATCAAATTTCTGCAGGTACATAGCAATCTTGTTTTGTCTGCATCAGCTAATGTCCAGGTGCTGAATATGTCATGCCCTTTTTCTCCCAGCCAGATTAACGGGTATGCACACTGCACTTTCTCTGACTTTCCAGTGAGAGGACAATCAAACATAAGCTGTACATGGCTCTTGAATCTGATTCACGCCTCTCTTGGGTTGTCAGATTCCCAATTCAACTCTAGATAATGAATGGCGGCATCCATGTCCTTCTATTCTGACACCATGTAACAAGCATAGCTAACAATTGCAGATAAGCAGGCTCAAGCATTTAATTAAAAAACCCAGAACACAACCTGCAAATAAGCACACATAAGCAAAAGCAAAGCAAGCAAACAAATAGCAAACACAAGCAAGATAAAGCACTAATTTCAAGCTAGAATGTTACAGTAGGTTCCAGATCAGATTAAAACAAAGACCATCACTTTTTTTTAGTCCTTCAGTTTAGTATTCTTCAGTAGTAAGTTCTTGCATATCCCTGAAGCACTGAGTTTCAGAACCTGATTAAACAAAACTGAGTTTCAGAACCTGATACAAAACTAAAATAAAATCCAGCAACCAGTTGGTGCTGGAGAAGCTTTC
Source organism: Artemia sp. Qi Xiang Cuo (assembly GCF_049724085.1). Classification (NCBI taxonomy): domain Eukaryota; kingdom Metazoa; phylum Arthropoda; class Branchiopoda; order Anostraca; family Artemiidae; genus Artemia; species Artemia sp. Qi Xiang Cuo. Next base: position 53,577 of record NW_028300712.1, read on the forward strand.
AGCCACACTTGAAGCTGCATGAAAGAAGTATGGGACACCATGTTTCTCTTGAAATTTTATATGTTTTGCTTTCTGAAGGTTATAACTAAAACAGTGTATGGTTAATGGAATAACTTCCCCTTCTCTTTTCTTTTTACCACACATTGTTCAAAATTATTTATTAATTTTTGGATGTACTCTTTGTGTAGTCTATATTATACTAAATTATTTTAATTTTATGTTGATCTGTTTAAGTATGATAATACTTTAAGACTTTAAACCTTTCATACTTTAAGTATGAGAACTTCTAGGCTATCTTATTTATATCTAAACATTCTAAAGATATTTTTTTTTCAGATCAACCCCGGCTTAATATTTCATTTCAGACAAAAATTTTCTGTTATAACCTTCCACAGTAGTCACAAAAAAATCTTACCTTTCATCAATGGTAGCTGCGTATTTACAAAACTGTGCCAGGAATGTCATATATGGGTGGGAGGAGGGACCCCTCCCTCCCTCAATGTTTTCAGATGGTTATTAAAAGCAATAAGTAGGTAAAATGGTGGCATGAAAAACTGTTATGTTACTGTGTCAATATTTTTCATTATTAGGAAAATGGGCTTGTGTAAAACCAATGAAACAAGATCAGTCTCTGTCAATAAAAAACAAATGGTGAAGAAATTTTAATAGCAATATCACCTAAATGACTACCGTAGCCAGTCCGTAGCATCCTCCCCCCCCCTCACTGCCTAAACAATTAGCGCGTGGGGCCTCTGACCTATGCTCCCTGGCATGTCACACTCATAGCTTATATTATCGCTTATATTATGAATACAAATTTCAAGGAAGACTTTCAGTTTAACCACACAGAGAAGATGGTGACATGGGTACCCACCCCCAGGGATTGCTGGATCCAACATCAGTGGATGCAGGGGGCACCATAGCCATCATGATCCTAGTTAAAAGAAAATCATCAGTGCTTTAGTATTTAGAGATTACTGGCCTATGGCAAAGAGCAATGAGAAGGCATGGCCCTTGTAAAAGTCACAGATGCTTAGCTCAGGTTTTTAGCGCATGGGGACAATGTCGTTTTTGTGCATCCTACCCCCACCATCACTGCTGCAATACAAGTAGATCATAGTGTTGACAAAAAAAAGTCAGTTTGGCACCCTCTTAGAGGCTATACCTGGGAACAGCCATCCCCCTTGCCATGAATCATAGGTATTCCCACTATCTAATCAGTGCTGAAACATAATTGAGGACCAGATTTTGTCACACCTAACTCTCATTCCCTGGTTTTCATTTGTATTAAACATTGTCAATTAGCACATTAGCCAAAAACAAGAAATTTTCAATTAGCCTATTATTAATTAACTCTTATAATTTTGCAGAATGAGCAAAGAAAACTTCTTAATTAAAGGGGACTTAAACTTCTGCAACTTACTTATAAGTACCCACATAACATATTTGATTAACGAGCTGTTCACCTCAATTATAATTCGTAATCTAGGAGCTCTGGTCCATTTTTTAGTTCAAAAATAGAAATTATTATGAACATATTTGAAAAAATACTTTCTAAAAAATGAGTATGGGTTTTTGTGGGCCAGGAACATTCCTGGGCCTGGAATAAAAATATTACTCTTGCATTAGGTGTCACATAGTTGGATGAAAACTTTTTTAATTAACAATATTCATTGAAATAAAAAGTATGGTAATTGCTAGCTTCATAAAGGAATGAAATTTGATTTTTTTTTTTTTGCATTCCCCAGCAGATTATATAAGAGATAAGCTGGGGACCTAATTTTAGTGAAAACCCTGAAATCTCATGATTTTTATGGTTTGCACATTCTTCCCTATTTTGTCTTATAATTAACATTTAGCATAGAAAGGAAATAGTTGAGGAGGAGGCAGCTCCTCTCATTTACAGAATCATTTCTCTTTGTTTTCAGAATCTTTAAGTTCTGCTTTCTTTGCTTCATAAGCTTCACAATGCACTTCGCAAATCTTGAGGTTGTACTTTCTGGTGGGTCATTATAGATATTCTGCACCCAGAAGCAGCCACAGCTGTAGAGAGAAACTTCTTGTGAGGAGAAACATGTAACATTTCTGCTGCAGTAGCGTAATTTCATCAAAATCCGGGGGGGGGGTTGAAGCCTATTTTCCCAGATCAAGTGAAAATGACAGTGAAAACTGAAAAATGAGCCAGATAGTACGATGCGTCTGGGGGGGGGGGGAGTAAACCAAGGTCTAGGAGGGGCAGTTGTCCCCCTCTCCCTGCTCCATTACAAATTATATTCCTGTTCTACTGTCTTTAGCATTTTATGTCTAGTCATTATTATAACCATTTTTTTGCCATCATTATTATTAGGCATTCCTTGGCCGTACTATTGGGTATACTTGTATAATATTATTCTAGGTATCTTAAATTTGTTGTTGTTGTTGTCTTGTCTTTAAGAAGGAATTCAACTTTGGTCTATCTCTTAATTAAAATTAATAAAAAAAAAACTTTCCACAAAGTAAGTTTTTCAAAAAAAAAGTTAAGAGCTCCATTAAGGCAAACATGAACAAAAATAGAATCAAATTATATACCAAGCCTAGAAATGCCATAAACTAATGCCAGCAAATGTATGAAACTCTAGAGGTGCAAAAATTAAAACACCCAGACGAGTAGAGTATAAAACGATCAGAATTTATTACGAACCGGTATCTAAACCCTATGGCTTTTATATGCATGAAAATGGATCGGAATAATCTGAAAAAATTTCAGATTAATTTACTGAAAAGAATTTGCATTATCAGTTTAATATACATATGCTGATATTTATTCCTTAAAATCTTAATTAATTTTTGATTTCTTAAAGTACTATAATCACTTTCTATAAGAACCTTATTTGCCCCCAGGGCATAACTTAAAACCCTTGCCTTGAGGGCTGGGGGGGGGAGGGATGTCATCCTTAAAGACCCAATTTCCAGAACTTTCAACTATGTTGAACAAAATGGCTATCTAAAAATTCTGATTGGGTGTGTCTGGGGAAAAGGTGGGCGTGAAAGGGGGATTAGTTGCCCTCCAATCACTTTCGACTATTAAAAAGGGCACTAGCCCTTTGTATTTCCAATCAAATTATCGCTTTTTGAATTTCTACGACAAAGATTTCAATAAAAACCGTATATGCCCCAAGGGCATAACTTATAACCCTTGCCCTTAAGACTGTGGGTGGAGTGTCCTGCTCAAAGATATAACTTCCAGAACATTCAACTGAGTTGAACAAAATGGCTATACGATGTGTTTGGGGAAGTGGTGGGCGTGGAAGGGGTGTTAGTTGCTTTCCAATCAATTTCGACCATTAAAAAGGGCACTAGCCATTCCAATTTCCAATCAAATAAGCCCTTTTCGAAGTTTCTACGACAACTCCTTCGATACGAAGTGCCTCTTCCTAGCTTATTTATCTACCATGGGTTGCCTCCCCGTAGTAGCATAATATTTGTAGGCATGCATATATAATGAGTCAGAGGTAGTAGGCTTGAGAATGTCTGTGCAGGATTTCGACTTTTGTTGATAGAAGACCATCGCCAAGTGCTGAAAACCAGGTTGTGACCAAGATGGGTCCAGGATTGCAGAAAGCCTCCATTTGTAGAGGTCCCAGGGACTTCTTGCTGTCCGGTTCTAAGCCGGCTTAAGCACTTCGGTGTAGACTTGAGAAGATAAGTGATCACCATCCTGCACTGGTATCCAGGATCATTGCTTTTCCTGATGCCAAAATAATTTCAATGATTTAAAGAAAATGAAAATTGGAACTTGGCATGTTACGACGTTAAAAAATAACCATCGTATAGACATCTTGACTGACGAATTCACACGATTCGAACTGGACTTATTAGGAGTTTCAGAAACTCATATCCCAGGGGTAGGAAGCATGAAATTAGGTGATATAGAATTTGTTTACTCAGGCAGGAAGGATAGGGTGCATAGACAGAGGGAGTAGGGCTCATGATGAATAAGGAAGCTGCTAAGTCTTGTTAGGCTGGGAAGGTATTAATAATAGAATACTAATTGCTCATTTTCTGACTGAAAAGTTCAGGGTATCAGTTATAGTAGTATATGCCCCTGTAGAACCGACTGACGGAGATACCAGTGACTCAGATGAATTTTACTTACAGTTACAGGAGCAAACACATAGGGCAAAAACCAGGTAAAAATATGATGTTTTTACTCGAAGATTTTAACGCCCAGATCGGTAGAAATAGGGATAGATGGTATCCTAGCCTAGGTAAATTTGGTGTAGGAAAAGAAAATCACCATCTAGTAGTGTCAAGGGTTAATTTAAAGCTGAAATTTCGGAAGGGTAACTACGTCCCGGAAAGTTATGATGTTGGCAGACTCCAGGATGAGAATTTGAGAGAAAATTTACAGGAACAGTTGAATACTAAATTGGAGAGTTTAAAATTTGATAATGTGGAAGATGGTTGGAACAATTTTAGAAAAATAATTTGTGAAGTTGCTGAAGGTGTCTTAAGGAAGAAAGCTAGGACTGCAGCTAAGAATATTAGTGAAAAAGCTTAATGTTTAATAGAAAGGAGAAAGGACTTGTACAAGAATTGTATGTCTGATAGATCATATGAAAACAAAAGGAAAAGATATAGAGGAAAATGAAAAAGTTTGTGATACCTTGGATGTGAAGGAAGATTTGTTTTGTGAGGAAGAATTGGCGACAGTACTAAAAGGATCAAAAAATAATAAGGCTCCAGGTGCGGATAGGGTGGTAAATGAGTTTCTTAAGTATGGTGGCTCTGAGGTTAGAAATAAGTTACTGAAGATAATGCATATGATTTTTGAAAAAGGGGGAGTACCTAAAGATTTAAGGAAAACCTTAATTAAGCCACTTTATAAGAAAGGCGATAAAAGTGAGTGTGGTAATTATTGAAGTATTAGTCTGGTCTCTGTAGGTAGTAAATTACTTAGTAATATGATACTTTTTAGACTGAGAGATGTCATAGACAAAGTTTTAAGAGAAGAATAGTGCAGTTTTAGAAAAGTTAGAGTATGTGTCGACCAAATTTTAACTCTTAGGTTAATAAATGAGAAGGGCCTGAGTTGTCAAACACATTTGGTCCTCAGTTTTATAGATTATGATCAAGCGTTCGATTCTGTTGATAGAAGAGCTTCAGCAAAGGTTTTATCCTTATATGGTATACCAGACATACATTAAAGTGATTAGTACTATGTACGAGAATAACACTGCTGCAGTTAAAGTAGGAAATGAGGCTAGCAGCTGGTTTTGCATTAAATCAAGAGTTAAGCAGGGTTGTGTTCTATCCCCCTTTATATGGATTATTTTGATGGACTTTGTCTTAAGGAGCACAGGAAAGGCAATGGGAGACCAGGGAATCAAATGGGGAGGGAAAAGTCTCCTGGACTTAGGTTATACTGACGATATAAGCATCCTAGATGAAAGTGTGAGTAAAATGAATGAACTTCTAGAGGTTTTGCGAGTTCAGGGTGCTAAAATAGGTTGGAAAATTAATGTTAAGAAGACCAAGTCACTAAGGCTAGGAATAAGTGAAGATGAAAAGGTGACGTTGGGTAATGAAAACATTGATCAGATGGGCAGCCTCACTTACCTTGGTAGCATTATTAGTAAAGATGGTGGGAGCAGTGAAGATGTTAAAAGTAGAATAGCCAAGGTTCAGGGTGTTTTTTCACAATTAATTTTTTTTTGGAAGAATAGGAAGATAAGTCTGCAAACCAAGATTAGAATATTAGACGCTACAGTGATGACAGTGGTCAAATATGGTTCTGAAGTATGGGCGCTCCCAAAAGCGGATGAAGATTTGCTAGATGTTTTCCAGAGAAATTACCTAAGGATTGTTCTGGGTACCCGGCTGACTGACCGTATTTCAAACAATAGGCTGTATGAAAAATGTGGTTCAATACCGCTCTCTAGGGCTATAATGAAAGAATGGTTGAGGTGGCTAGGGCACGTTGTACGGATAAAGGATGACAGATTGCTGAAGATTGTTCTTTTCGGCCAACCGTCTAGGGCTAAACGGAAAGCAGGTCGTCCTCGTCTGGCGTGGGAGGCCGTCCTAAAGAAATTTATGAAGGAAATGGATACCTCATGGGATGGAATAAAAAGAGTGGTTTTAAATAGATTAGGATTGAAGCTGAGCTTCGTTGACTATGTTGGCTTTAAGCGGCATAGTGCTGTGGGGAGTTGTTAGTAGTAATATCGTTCTTTACTAAAGCAGCGCGATTTCGCTGCCTATGATAAACAAATTATTATCTTATTTTTGAAAATATGCTTGCTAAAATAAGAGCATGTGTACTTGAAGATACATTCCTGAAGCTGGAATAAAAATCTGGAGTAATATATTCCGATGGGGAGCTATTTTTAAATGACAATATTACACTTAAAAGAATTGTTAGCTTCATAAAGGAATGAAATTTACTTTTTTTTATATTCCATCTTGAAGCCTTTACAAACAGAAAAAAGGAGAAAAGTTCCAAGATTAAGCAATTAAGAAACAACTTAAACAGACAAATAAACGCCATACAGAAATGATACCTTTTAACACCATGAGGTGTCTTCTGGCATAGAATTCTAATAAAATATAACTATCTTTTCATTTAGAAATCTTATGTGCAATCTAGGTCAATAATTAGGATTAATAGCCTAATAGTCAAATAATTAGGATGAATAACCTAGTTATTAATAATTACTTAATTAATAACCATAATAATTAATAATTCTTAATAATAATAATTATTAAGAGTTACTTAATAACCATATTTATATATATATTAATATATAATAGGTTATTAATATATATATATATTAATAACCATACTTAATTTTTAATATTTATTAAAAATAATTAATAATACTTAATTAATAACCTAATAATTACGATCAGAACAGGTCTCAATGGTCCTTTAATGTAGTTTATTAGTGTCTTATATGTATTTCTTTCGTTTTGGTACTTGTTAATTAAACAAAACGCACTCAAGAATTACACATAAGTTAGATCTGAGAAAACCGGCTTCATAGCCACAAAGACAAGTGACAGAATAGATGGGGAATATATAATTTGGATTATTTATTTGCACATTTGGGGGGAGGGGTAAAGCATAGTGGGTCTTCATGCAAAATGTGCTAGCTACAATTATTTTGCATATTATGAAGTAAGAATTGTTTTCTCGCTTCATGCCGTCTAAATACTTACCCCCCCCCCTAATGTGCAAATATTATAGCCGAAATTACATATTTCCCATCTATTCTATCACTTGTCTTTCTGGCTAGAAACTGGTTTTTCTCAGATCTAACGTAAGCATAATTCTTGAGTGTGTTTTGTTTAATTTACAAGTACCTTTGTTTTTTTTTTGTCTTTGTGTATAATGTCAGAGTTTTATTTTGTAGTATATGGTAAATATCTTTTTCCGTTTTATTCATGTGTGATACATACACATACTTCCCATCTATTCTATTCTATTCATACTTCCCATCTATTCTATTCCATCTATTCTATTCATACTTCCCATCTATTCTATTCCATCTATTCTATTCATACTTCCCATCTATTCTATTCATACTTCCCATATATTCTATTCATACTTCCCATCTATTCTATTCATACTTCACATATATTCTATTCCATTCATACTTACCATCTATTCTATTCCCATCTATCATACTTGTCTGTTTTTTTCACTTGAGTCATTTGTCTTCTATGATGAAGCTTGATTTTCGTTTCTTTGTAGGTAAAGATGCCTTTATCATGTCGATATTATGCAGAGAAATTCCCCGAGACAGAGGATGTAGTGATGGTAAAAGTCAGGTCAATAGCTGATATGGGTGCCTATGTAAACCTATTAGAATATGATGATATAGAAGGAATGATTGTATTAACAGAATTGTCGGGGCAAATTTTAACAAATTTTACCAATATTAACAAATTGATTAGGATTGGGAAAACAGAACCAGTGGTTGTTATTAGGGTAGATAAAGACAAAGGTAACAGTTGTTTTTTCTGTTTTATCTTAATTTTATCTTATCTATTGTCCTATTTATACTATTATCTTATTTGTTTTTTTTTTGTCTTTATTTTTTCTTTGTCTTTATTTTTTCTTTATCTTGAATATATATTTATCTCTTTTTATTTCTTCACTTTAATTAATCATTAATTGATTACCTGTTGGACAACATGCATAAAAGATAGAGAAAAAATTGCCCCCCCCCCACTAAATTCAGATTTGCTTTGAAATTTTCCTGAAATTTAAATCTAAGTATCTTCTATATGAACTCCTCCCCCTATATTCCCCCCCCCCCCGCATAGATTCTGAAAAATACTTTTTTCATGGGGGGGGGGGATATTTTCATTGAAAAATGCTCCTTTTTAGGTACTGACTGAGAAAACTAAGCAAGTTTCTTCTCCGTATATTTTGAAAAATACAAAAATGTTGGCCTATGTTCTCCCCGTAGATTTCCTCTTTCCTTCCTGGATTTTGAGAAATACCTGACTTTTTGTTATTTTCATTGAAAAATGCGCTTTTTGGTATTTTAATAAAAAAATTGAGTCATATGTAAATTTTCTGTTTCTATCATCCACCAACTAGTAGCAAAGCCTGTTGGATAGCATGTATAAAAGAGAAATACGTAGTGAATGCTCTTGTGGGAGGACTGAAGAAAAGTTGTCCCCCCCCCATAACATTAAATTCAAATTTGCGTCGGGAAAATATTCCTGAAAGTTTCAGCTCAATTCCCTAAAATTAAAACTAATCAGGATAGGCCTATCAAAACTATAACTGTGGGAATATTCATATACAAAAAGAAATTACAACCATATCCATATGTGAGCATAAAATAATATATTTGGTTTACTCCAAAAATACTTGAATCATTTTCTGAGGGGTAAAACATCAAATATGGGGGTTGAATCCACAACTTTGTAATTAAGGACAAAAAAGAACCAATAGTTGTTGTTAGGGTAAGTAAAGACAAAAAATAAGGTCTATTATTATCTCTTTATTCTTTTTTTTAAGTATATGTAATTTCAAGTTTTTTTGTCTATTGGTCATAGAAATAAAACGAAATAATTGATCAAATCAAAGTTACAGCTCCTAAAAGTATTGTTTGGAGTAGGGGGTACAGCCTTATTGCAAATGAGTTAACTAAACAGCAAAAACAAAGAAAAAAGGATATACAGGGATTTTCAATAAGTTTTTCCGTTTGTAAAGGCTCCAAGGAGCCAAATATTCAGATCGAAAATTCTCGTGTTGGCAACTCGTACTGGGAACACTAAAACAAAAGCCAAAATTTAGAAACATTGACTTGCGCGGGAGTTAAAACAACAGATCTAAAGACACTGAAATCACAACAATCACATGAAATGACATGCACATATTATAGCACCAAGATAACTGCTATTTTTTAATAGTTCTAAACATCTAGAAAATAACACAAAAGGTATGGGAAACTACCGTTTAATCCATAATTTGGGGCTGTGATCCGAAATTCAGTTTTCACTAAAGCACATGGGTTTGTTTTTAAAATTAATTTAAAACGCTTTTTCCCCAAAACAGGTTTTCAGAGAAAAGTAAAGAGCTTCATTAAGCCGAAAATGAGCAGAAATAAAGTCAAATAATCTTCCAAGGGTAAAACTACAGCAAATTAACCATCAATGAATAAATGAAGCTCAAGACGAACAGAAATTGCAATAAATGACTGAGTCTAGCTGAAAACGAGCAAAAATTAACATAAGTAGGGCTAACAACCCCCATAAGACTTTATTACTTTATTTTTGCTCATATTTGGCTCAATGGAGCTCTTTACTTTTCTTTGAAAAACTTGTTTTGTGGAAAAAGTTTTTAAATTAATTTCTGTTCTTTTTTTTTATTAACATAGTCTTTTTCATGGAAAAACAAATAATATTTTATTTCTTTTTTTTCTATAAGAATCTATAGTTTCACTTAATATTTGTATTTCGGAGAAACTTTTTCAACAATTTTAACCCTGACAAAAATAGTATTGTTCAATTAATTTGTTTACCTCCTCAAGTTGACCAGGAAAATGAAACCTAGTGTCATTCCCGAAAAATTCTATCTATGCTCTTTGACAACCTGGATACTCTTACACTCTTTAGATCTATTTAAATAGTAAGAGCAGAAGTAGTAATAGTAGTAGCCTCGAAAGTTTCAACTTAATACCCCGAGTCGCTCTCGATATATTGCGGAGTTTTCTTATTGGTAACCATACACGCAGTGTCTTTTCATTTAGTTTTAAAGCATAATGGGCAAATTGCATAATTATGGGGGTTGACATACCCAATATCCCTAGAGGCATAGTTCCTGAACCGTTCTACTATGTAGAACAAAATGGCTGTATCAAAATTTTGACTGGATGTGTTTGGAAAATGAATGGGCTTGGGATGACGGCTGCTTGCCCTCCAATCTCTTTTTACTCCTAAAACTGGCACTAGAACTTTTAATTTTTAATCGAATAAACTCCTTTAGAAGTTTCAATAATATTTCTCTGAAAGCCTCAGCTGAATGCCCTTTGTCCTTTTCGAAATTAAAGGTCAACCATGTATACCTTTCTCAATAAATACTATATGTAAACAGGGAACAAATTGCCTAACTTACAGCCTTTGCCCTGGGAGCTGAGAGGGGGTTGACATCCCCAAATGCATAATTCCTGGATCTTTTAACAATGCTGAAGAAATTAGATATCTGAAAATTTTGATTGGATGTTTGTTTTGTAAATTGATGGGCTTGGGGGGGGGGGGGGTGCTGGTTGCCCTCAATTCACTTTTGACTCTTAAAAAGAGCACTACAACTTCCAATTTCCAATCAAATGAGCCCTATCCAAAGTTCAAACGACCACCCGTTCCATAAAAACCTTGTATGCCTCCAGGGCGTAACTTACAACCCTTGCCCCGGCTCTAGTGGATTTTGTCAACCCTAGAGTCTTTATTATACGTTCTTGAGACTATTTTTAACAAAAGGGCTATCTCACAATTTTGATCAGATACGTTTGGGCAAAAGAGGGCCTCGAGGAGGGGGGGGGCAGAGTAGTTGTCCTCTACCACTTTTGACTCTTAAAAGAGAGCTAGAACTTTCATTTTCCAATTAAATGAGCCTCCTCTAAAGTTTATGCAACCTCACCTTCTATAAAAGTTTTTTATGCCTTTGGGGCACAACTTATAACCCTTGCCCACAGGTCCTTAGGGATTGTTTTAACTCCGAAGGCCTTGTTGTATGATGTTCGACCATTTTGAACAAAATGGCTATATCGTAATTGATTCTGGAGGCATTTGGGGACAGAAGACGGGAGGGGGCTAGTTGCCCTTCTAACACTTTTGACTTAAACAGGACGCTAGGGCTTTTTATTTTCAATTGAATGAGCCACATCCGAGTTTTATACTCATATATGGCTAGCTCAAAATTTTGGTTGGAAGCATTTGGGAAAAAAGGGCGGGGAGGGGGGCGAGTTGCCATCCGATCACTAGACTTTTGAATAGAGAGCTAGAATTTTCAATTTTTTCACTGAATGAGCCTTCTCCGAAGTTTTTATGACCACCCTTTACAGAAAAACCTTAAATGTTAACAATGGGCAACTAGTATAGCTTTAGCTCTCGCCCTGAGGGCCGTGGGGGAGGGTTTCTCATCCCCAAAGACAAAATTACTGGGCCTTTCAAATTTGCTTAACAAAATGGTTATCTCAGAATTTTGATTGGATGTGTTTGGGTAAATGATGGGTGTGGAACCTTCTCGTTCGGCTGTATTAAAGAGTAAGCTTGGGAGGGGTCTGGTTGCCCTCCAATCGACTATCCTTTCGACTGTTAATAAGGGCACTACAACTACTGATCTTCAATCCATTGAGCCTCCTATGAAGTTTATTCGACTACCCTTTCCGTTAAACCCTATACTCCCCGGGGCAGAACTTACAACCCTTGCCCTGATTGGTGTGGGAGGAGGTTGTAACCTTCAGACATATTTACTGGGCTTCTCAACTACGCTGAACCAAATGGCAGTCTCAAAATTTTGATTGGATGTATTTGGGGAAATGATGGGCAAGGGGCTGGTTGCCCTTCAATCACTTTCGACTGTTAAAAAGGGCACTCGAACTTCTTATTTCCATTCCAATGAGCCCCCTCTGAAGTTTATACTAAACTGACGTATAAACGCCATACAAGAAATATATTCCTATTTTATGATGTCATAAAATATCTTCTGACACAAAATTCCAACAAAACATAAATTTTTTTCATTTAAATCTCTTACTTTTAACTTTTGTCAATTACATTAGGATTCTTAGAATCAGAACATTCCAATGGTCTTAATATAATGTATTAGTGTCAGATGTGTTTTCTTTTCGTTTTTTTCATCTTTCTGTTTTAGCTCTGTTTCTATATCCAACGAAATATTATTTTCCAGTACGTTAAATTTTCCGTCATTGAAGATTTAATCTATTTTTTTCCTCTTTTATTCCTGTTGGTGAAGGATTCCAAATTTGAAGCCGAAATATTTGGAATATTTTTGGTGTATATACACTTTTCTTTTCATTTTTATTGTGTTAATGTTAGCTTTCCATGTGAAACTTGCGATTTTGCGATTTGCGATTTTGCGACAAGCCTACATCCGTAATTCACACTAAAGGGACTGGTCGCTCATATTTTGGGTTCATTAATTTCAACAAGCCAGAGCTATAATATTCTTAGACTTTTGTTTTAGAGACTGGTTTAGAGTTGCTTAAAAAATTGAAAAAAAATCTACTTTGTATTTTTCTGCTGCATTTTTCATTTATTTTTTTAACCTAAGCAAATTTAAAAAATGTAACTTGGCAAATGGATAAAGGTGAATCTCTGCTAGAGGAACAATAGAAAATTGTCACCTTACTTTGAAATATTAAAACCATGGGAGGGCAGGAACATAATGTATTAACAACTAGCACAGGGCACATAAGCCTTAATTAGTCTGTTAATTAATTAACCATTAATTTCACTCGTTATTATGTTTTAACGCCATTTCAGAGATTCTTTAGGGTGACAATATGTCATTTGAGTTTCATCTTTCATACTTGCTGTCATCTTTAGATCTTTAACTATGTATAGGCTAAATCGATTTGTCAAAATGAGTCTAAAACGAGAATTTACTAGAAAAATTATTATAATTGTTTAAAAAAACAACAGATTTTGCGATATCAGAGCATGGCATAAAGCGGCAAGTGTCAAATCAGTGCTGTTTAAGTTTTATTTTCCATTTGTGTTGCCATCTAAATACTATCTTTCATTTATAGGCTATACTAATTTGTCAAAAGAAGAGTTTCAAAAGAAATTTATTAGAAAAGTAAATCTATTAGAGAAGTAAAAGAGTATCAAACTAATGCCATCTTTTATTCTCCATTTTACTGCCATCTACATTTGATGTCATTTGTCCAAAGAAGATTTTCAAAAAGGAATCTATTAGAAGATCAAATTTTATTTGTGTAATATATCACCTTTTTAGATACTAAATCTGACTATGCATACTATAAATGCACTTGGCATGATGTAAACGTATCTAATCAGTGCCATCTAATTTTTATTTTACATCTGTGCTGCCGTCTATAATTTAGTGTTATCATTCCCGAAATTCCTGTTCCATCTTATCGAAAAAAAGGATTCAAAATAGAATCGGTCAGTGAATTCAGTATAAAACTTGATCACTGAAAAAAGTAAATCACACAAAAAGTAAATTGTTCTGAAAGCCTATTTTGGTCCTTTTGTTTAATTATTTGAAGTCCCTTTTCACCTTATCATTTCTAAGTTTCATGTTTTATTTATAGGCTATATCGATTTGTCAAAAAGAAGACTTGCAGAAGACATTGACAGCTCTTCTGCAGAAGACATTGACAGCTCTTCTGCAGAAGACATTGACAGCTCTTCTGCAGAAGACATTGACAAATGTATGGAGAAATTTAGAAAAGCCAAAGCAGTAAACTCAATTTTGAGACATGTTGCCTTTATGTTGGACTACCAAACAAACGAGCAGCTTGAAGAGCTGTATCAGAAAACTGCGTGGTTATTTGATAAAAAGGCCAAAAGACAATCAGCTGCGTATAAAGCCTTTAAACAAGCAGTCAAGTATGTTTTCTTCTTCAGATTTTCGGGAATTGCTTGGTAAAGGTGAAGAAAACGGCACTGGACTTTACAGTTCCTACCGGTCGTGCTGATTTCTGTTCAAAGGCCTTTAGCCAGGAAGTACAATGGAGGGTTGGGGTCAGGTATCCTGTGCTTTTGCACACCCTCAAGTCTAGCGTTGTAACCAATTGGCTATGATTTGGCTTGGAATTGCTTGGTGATTGATGGAATCGCCAAAAACATGGTAGTATATAGGAGGGGGAGCTGCTTCTGCTACATTTTACTAATTTTGTTCTAAGTGTTAAATAATAGCGAATGAAGTAAGTAAGAGAGTGAGGAAATTGTGGAGATATTATTTTCAGCTTCACTTTTCACCATTTTCACCTTTCTTAAGGTTCAAATATTTATAAAGTAGATATTTAACAAGGAGAATGCCTGTTAAAAATGCTAGCATCAGAGAATATTTTTTTCTTATTCTTGGGCTTATGGGCTTCCATACAGTAATTATACGTACGTCTAGAGTAGATAGGGACACATTTTCGGAGAATATCATTTTTAGCCTTGTTTTTACATAGCGGTGTTTTAGCCAGTTACAAAGCCAGAATTACGATGTCACTTAGCTTTTTCTGGGAGGAAAAACTGAAGTTGCTTAAAAAACAGGAAAATTGTTGTTTTTTCAACTATTTTCATTGTATTTCAAGTTTAAAAAACCCTCTACACCAAATTTCAAAAATTTAAAAATACAAATGAATGTGCATTGTCAGTTTAATATACATATACTGATATTTAATAATCAAAATGTTAATATTATTTGATTTATTAAAGTTATAAAAGTAAAAACATTTATATTTTTTTCTGTAAAATGCAAATTATGTAATGGTCTAGGAATGGCATCGAGGTTTTACGCCCAAGTTATGTTAATTTCCGCTTGTGTTGAGTTTGAATTGGTTATTTACTGTAGTGTCTGTTCGTTTTAAGTTTTATTTTCATATCGATGCTGATTTGTGGTAGTTTCACGCTTGGTAGATTATTTGATTTTATTTTTGCTCATTTTTTGTTTAATGGTGTTCTTTACTTTTCTTTGAAAAACTTTTTTTTGTGGAAAAAGTTTTTTTAAATAATTTCTTACGCTATTTTGATTTGGTTAAATTTTAAGAGCAGAAATAGCCCCGAAAGTTTGAACATAATACCCTCAGTTGTTCTTGGGATACTGCTGAGATGTCTTATTGGGAATTAGCATTATCACAGTGCATTTTGATTTAATCTTAAGCCAAAATCTAGTTTTTAAACATGATGGGAAAAGGGGAGGGGGGGCGTGGGAGAGTTGGAGTGGAAGGGGGATTTGTTGCCCTCCAATCACTTTCGACTATTAAAAAGGGCATCAGCCCTTTCTATTTTCAATCGAATTAGCCCTTTTTGAAGTTCCCAAGACAACCCCTTTGGTACGAAGTGCCCTTGTCCAAACAACAACAAACAATAAAAAATAATACATATACCAACATCGATCTTTACTATAAAAATGTCAAGCCTTCCAATCACTTTCGACTATTAAAAAGGGTACTAGGCCTTTCTATTTCCAATCGAATGAGCCCTTTTGGAAACTATAACGAGTTCTATAAACACTTCATATGCCCCTATAACATAATTGAAGATCCTATATATTAAAGTAAGCTACGACGGCCGTCCATCTCTAAGACCGAATTTCCAGAATTTTGAATTGCGTTAAACAACATGGCTTTCTCAAAATTTTGATTGTATGTGTATTCAGGTATTGTGGTCGTGAGAGCGGCGGTAGTCGCTCTCCAATCCCTTTCAACTATTAAAAATGGCACCAACCCTTTCAATTTCCACTACAATGACCCCTTCCAAAGTGTCTACTATAAACCTTTCAATAAAAATCGTAGAGGCCCCCAGGGCATAATTTACACCCCTTGCCCTGAGTGCTGGGGGGGGGGGCATTCTCAATGAACTAATTTACAAAACTTTCTACTACGTTGAACAAAATGGCTATCTGAAAATTTTGATTGGATGTGTTTGGAGGAATGGTGGGCGTGAGAGGGGGGTTAGTTACCCTCCAATCACTTTTGACTATTTCCAATTGAATGAGCCCCTTTTGAAGTTTTACGACAACTCTATCTATAAAAACCTTATATGCCCCCAGGGTAGAACTTGCAACCTTTGCCCTTGGGGCTCTGGGGGGTTTGTCATCCTTAAATACATAATTTTCAGAGCTTTCAACTACGTTGAACAAAATGGCAATCTCTAAACTTTGATTGAATGTGTTTGGGGAAATAGTGGGCGTAAGAGGGGGGTCAATTACTCTCCGCTCACTTTTGACTATTAAGAAGGGCAATTTAAATTTCCAATCAAATTAGCCCTTTCAGAAATTTCTATAACAACTTTCTATATAAACTTTATATATCCTCAGGACATAAATCAAAACTCATGCACTGTGGATTCTGATGGGGTTATCACTCTAAATTACCAACGTTCATGAACTTTCACCTACGTTGAACAAATTAATCACTAAAACTTTTGATTGGATGTGTTTGGGAAAATTGTGGGCATGAGAGGAGCGTTAGTCGCTCTCCAATCACTTTCAACTATTAAAAAAGACACTAGGCCTTTCAATTTCCAATTGAATTGGTCCTTTTGAATATTCTACGACAACGCTTTCAATAAAAACTTTACATGCCCCAGGGCATAACTTACAATCCTTGCCCTGAGGGCTGTGGGGGGAGGAGTTTTCATCCTTAATGACCTAATTTCCCAATTTTTCAAATACGTTGAGTAAAAGTGCTATATCACAATATTGGTTGTATGTGTTTGGGGAAAAGATGGGCGTGAGATGATGGTTAGCTACCTTGCATTCACTTTTGACTTTTAACAAGGACAGGATTCCTTGGAATTTCAAACTGAATAAGCCCTTTTTGAAATTTCTACGACAAAGCTTTCTATAGAAATTTTATATGTCCCAGGACATAAATTAAAACCCTTGCCCTGCGGGCTGTGGGGGGAGGTGTTGTCATCCTTATAGAGCTAAGTGCCAAAACTTTCAACTACGTTGAACAATATGGCTATCTAAAAATTTTGATTGGATGTGTTTGGGGAAAAGATGGGCGTGAGAGGGGGGTTAGTTGCCCTCCAATCACTTTTGACTATTAAAAAGGGCACTAGCCACTCCAATTTCCAATCGAATGAGCCCTTTTCGAAGTTTCTATGACAACTCCTTCGATACGAGTTTCCCGGGTATGGAGAAATAAGAAGAAGAAGAAAAAAAATAATAATACATTGTGCCCACATCTTTCTTTACTCAGGCAGCGCTATCGCGCTGCCTATGATAAAGTGTTATATTAAATAAAATAAATATAAATAATGTAATATATAGACAAGAATACATTTAAAAAATAATACTATGATTAAAATAAGTATATAGTCTATAAGTAAAATAAAAATTGCTGACTAATGTTTAAGAATCAGTTATCGAAAAGAATAATGTATCATAAATAAACATTGCAATCTTCAAAGTGCTCCCCCTAACTTATATTGAACCTCTCCATTTGCCTTATCCACATCGCGAAATTATTCCTCTGATACCTTTGGCAACGCCTCTGACGTTTATATTGGAATAACGACGCTTCTTGACTACTAAGGGCCTTGTGCTGGCCCTGCATTGTTGCTAGAGCTGGGCTTGAATTCTGGGTCCCGTATTACTAAGCTAAGGCGCCACCACAGGACCTCTGATGTTTATTTTTAAGTGACGCTATAAGTTTGAAAATGCTGCCCATTTCAATATAAATATTTTGATGAGCTGCGAAATGGTACACCATAAAGAGAAATTAATTATTTCATTTTTTTTGTAGGGATCCATCACTACTAGACGAATGCGGACTAGATGAAAAGACGAAGGAGACGCTTTTGAATCAAATTAAGCAGAAGTTAACGCCACAAGCAGTGAAAATAAGAGCCTATGTTGAATGCTCATGTTATGGATATGAAGGAATTAATGCAGTAAAGAGGGCCCTAAGAGCTGGAATGTCCGTCTCAACCGAAGAAATACCTATAAAAATCAATTTAGTAGCATCCCCCATTTTTGGTAAGTTTTTGCTTAAAGCTGGTGAGAAATTGGCGATTAAAATAAACTAAGAAGTTAGAATAGGTAGATTGAGTATTTTTAACCCTGCCCTCGGGTAGGGTGTTTAAACACTACCTCCGTGGGTAGTAATGCTGTAAGGAAGGTTAAAAAGCAAGATGAAAGAAAAAATTAAGATAAGAAAACTCATTATTAATCAAAAGCTACATCCTGCACAACAAATCTTACAAAAAAACATTATTGTAATATTATTTCAGAGTTCAGAGTGACCACATCTAATCTCGGATATTATTAAACCAGTCTATTTTTCAAGTGAAGTAATTTATCATTTCGTAATAACAATTGGCTTAGTTACAGTGACCTATATTCCTGCTCTATGTTCGTTAATTAATTCAGTGACCTTCAGGGATTATAGATATTTCACAATTGGAGAAAAGCCATCAAACTAAGCAGTACGAATATAAATTGGACATACGATACGAAATAAGCCAAAATTCAAAAATAGTTTTCGAAACAGTATAGGCAATTACGCTGCGATAAAAGTGACAGGAGAGAAGTAAGCAGAAGAGGGGGAGAGAGTTGTCTGCAAGAGCCGTGGTACCCGCTGGGCTTGCCCCTTAAATTGCGGGGACAAGGTAGGCAGCCTCCAACGCTTCCCGTACTTCTCTTGTAAGTGAATTTCTGCTATTAATATTTTTGGCTCCGCCCACGGACTGATCTTGGACTCTGTGTGATTACGTTCTGTACGAAATATGCCGCCGGATGATACTGGTGCGAAAGAGAGATTGATACGGAATGCCGTGTTGAATTTCGCAGTAAGAGCGTATAAAGCGGGAAATCAGAGTGCAGATATAATGAGCAAGGCTGCAGAGTTCTTTGAGTTGGATGATATACAGAATGCAAAGAAATTACTGTGGTCTGAGGCAGGCCAGTCTACTAGGCCAACTAATCGTGATAAACCTACTGACCAGATATTCAATATCATAAAAGCAATGAAATACTGCAATGACAACAAAGTCAATTTGCCGTGTTTTGTTATCTATGAGCCTGACGAGGTTCCTATGATCGCCGGAGAAATCTCAGCGACACTGACCAGGAAAGTGAATGAGCTTAGAACTAAGTTTGACAGTTTTGTGAGATCCGCGAGTCAGTTCCAACCGGCAGCCTCCTCTGTTCCACTGCAAATTGCAACAGTGTCGACTTATGCAGTCGTGCTAAAGAATCCCCCGAAAGGACTGGACGATCCTGTTTCACGAAAGGATTATCTCGATAAAGTATGTGGAAGCAATTGTGGAAATATTGTGGAACTGAAGACTCGCAAAACCGACTGGAAAGTTGTTCTGAACGATCAAGATGCTGCGAAATCAGTTGTACAGGCTATTGCTAAGTCCGACTCAAGTATTAAAGCAAAAGTGTCCAGTCCTGCGTTCTTTGGCATAATCAGGCACGTACCCACCAGCGTTAGTGAGGAGGATCTTTTTGGTCTTGGGAATAATTGTGCTGAAGTCTCTCAGATCGGTAAAACGAGATCGTTCAGACTGAAATTTGTGACCAAGCATCATCTAGCCTCCGCGGTGAAATCTCCGCTTATTATAGGCTACGAACGAATTCCAGTTGAGGACTTTCATTTTCTCCCGAGGTGTTGCTATAAGTGTCAGGCCTGTGGGCATATTGCAAAGGACTGCTCTAATAAAGCAAGATGCTCAAATTGCAGAGGAGGCCATACTAATTCTAAAGACACCCTGTGCCAGAACCAGATGAAGTGCGCCCTCTGTGGCTCCAATAAGCACCCCTGCTACAGTTTCAGTTGTCCAGAAGCCAAAAAGGCCATATCTAAGCGATGACTAGCTCCAGCACTCTGAAAATAGTGACGTGGAACATAAATGGCGGAGTACTATCTAAATTACCACTTTTAGAAAACCTAGCTGACAAATTTGACATTGTATGCGTGCAGGAACATTTCCTGTCGGCTGATGGACTCCAGCTCTTACGACTAAACGTAAATGTGTTTGGCATTCCTTCTAGGAGCTCGGGAAGAGGTCGTCCTTCTGGTGGTGTTGCTATCATTGTCCGTGCCTCGCTTCGCGCCTCGACGTTTAAAGAAGCGGACTTTTATATTGCAGTGAAAATTGAAAATACTGTAGTGCTCTCAGTCTATATGCCAACGAACTACAAGAATGTTCAATCTGACAATAAGTTTAATATTGCTTGTGGAAAAGTAGCCGCTGTTGCTACATTATGCGCGGCGGGAAAACTTTCATGTATTATTGCCGGAGATATGAACTCTAACCTCTCTGATGCTAATGATCCGAGAGGTCAAATCCTGCTCGACGCCTGCCCAATTCATAGGGTACTGAGAAATAGAGTAGACGTCACGTATGTGCATAATTCCGGTTCCACGTCCTCGCTCGACTTTCTGCTCTGCTCTCCCGACTTGAGGACTCACCGTGACTGTGAGGTAGATATCGGCTTTTGTGTTTCTGATCACCTTCCAGTGGCTAATACGTGTGATTGATGAAAATAGTGAGTCGCTACGAGTCGATCCAAATAAAATTTGGAAGTTCGTCAAAAAGAATCGATATGCTAAAGCACCAGGTAACGACTCCATCCCTAGTGAAAGTGAATTAAATACTTATTTTCCGAGCAAGTTTGCTGCACCTGATCCTGAATTGGAGTGCAAGTTTGAGAGAGATCTTGATCTCTGTTTAGAATCTTGGCCACTCAGTGAGTGTGTCGGATGTTCGTTCGGCTATCCTTAAACTAAAAAAGAAGTACTTTAAAGGAGTAGATAATATCTGTGGTATGCATCTGATTCTCGGTAGTGAACTGTTAATAGTACATCTAGCACTTATGTTCCAAATGATTTTTAGTTGTGGTCTAGTGCCAGATATTTTTTGTACCGGTGTAATCACCCCTGTCATCAAAAAAGGTAAAGACCCATCTGAATGTTGTTCTTACCGCCCGATAACCGTTGCTCCTGTTTTTTGTAAATTGTTAGAGTTATTAGTTATTGAGGAGATAAAGTATGTTTGTAGTACGCCAGACTCGCAGTACGGTTTCAAGAGAAATATTAGCGGCGAGTACGTGCATAGCCTATTGTCTAATGTTTTGTTGGATGCAGATGCTAAAGGTGAAACCGTGGTAATTGCAGGCCACGACGTCCGCGGGGCTTTTGATTCGGGTATCCATGCACAACTGCTTGTCTCTGCGTTTAAGAGATGTCTTGACAGATCTATAATTGCTACTTATAGGAACATGTATTTTAAGTTGAAGGTTAGAGTAAGGGTACTAAAAAACCAGAGCCCAACTGTATCTGATTTCCTCATACCAGTACGAAAAGGCATTCGCCAAGGGGCTTCATCATCACCATCTCTTTATAATAACAGTATCATCGAGGCTCAGAAGACGGTGAAAACGTGCTTTATTTTTCGTGGAATTGATTTGTCTCTTGTTAATTATGCCGATGACATTTTAAATCTGAGTAGATCCGTCAGTGGCATAGAGAGTAATTTCAGAGTTTTGTCTAATGAATATGCTAGCATAGGCCTAGAATTCAACTCCAGCAAAATCGAGGTGGTCGTAAAATTGTCGTAAGAAAGAGTTGGCACCTGTCATATTTGCACTAGGTAGTAATACTGTTACTGCAGCAGCATCAATGACTTACCTTGGTTTGCCAATTGGGTCTAATCTTAAAGCTACCCGGTCCTGTTTAATAAATGATCTCTAACAGAAAGTCCAAAAAGCGTATGGGATGATTCTATCATGCAAACGCCTATATAACCGCCGCATTCTAGCACGGATCTTCAATTCCTTTGCCACCCCTCATGTCTTAGCTTTGTCACCTTTCTGGTCTTTGTTCACTGTTGATGATAAAAAAAAACAATCCGTACAGTGTTCTATAATTTTGCAAAATATCTGCTAAGCCTTCCCCCCGGGCAAAGAAACCGCCCGAGTTCATCACGTTACGGACTCGATGACCCCTTCGTCGTGATCGTGACCAGTAGGGAAAAGTTCCTGAAATCTTTAGACCCAACGCATAGTATGTTTGAAGCTATAGTTAGTACTGTGTAATGGTTGTCTTTTTATGTAAATAGTTTCGCCATTGGTTTTTGAAGTATTAATTTAAGTTGCTCGTTTGTTTGATGTGTTGTTGTTTTCTTTTCATTTTCTCTCTACTCCATTTTTACTTTTTTTGTATTGTTAAAGATGGGTAATAAAAATCATTCATTCATTCATTACTAAAACAAAAAAAACTATTCTAGTAGTGGAAGAGAAGTCCGACTTTTGTTTGAAAAATATTAGCTTTTAAGTACTTGGAAAAAAAAATGATTTATAACCTTACTGTTGGTAATGAATATGAATAATATGAAAGAAAGAAGTGGAGAAAAAAATATTGAAAGGAAATTGTCAATATTTTGATCTGCCGCTGGGAGAACTGCCCGAGTCGGCTAGTTAAAACTGAATCTGGAAAAATTTGCCAAATTTGCTGGAAAAAATAAGTCAAAATTACATTTAAAAAACAGAAATATTCGATCTTTTTCTAAATATTTTCCTATTTGGAGTAGTGAAACTCAGGAGAACGTGGCAAATATGGTGACTGCATTAGAATATTTTGCTTGACTTTAAAATCAAAGAAACATTCTAAATTCTGCCTATGATTTTGTTATATAATTATGGACATTGCCCATATGACAAAAGTTAAAGAAAAATATTCGTTTGATATTTAGAATTAAAAAGATTCTTTGTTCTGTGCTAAGAAGTGCAAAAAAGTGCAATTTAACCTGTGCTAAGAAGTGCAATTTAACCAAATTCGGTTAAATTGTGCGTTATATGATGGGTTGCTAAAATTATCTCTAAAAGCATGCTCTCCATTTGTATTACTGTGTCGACAGAAGTCTGTAAATAAAATACTAGTCTGTCTTTTTGATATTGCTGTTGATAAGACAATTTTTTGACAGTGACAGTGTCTGTTGATATGACAGTGTCTTTATCTTCCTATGTTGACAGAAGCATGCAAATAAAATACTTGTAAGTCTATGTTGTTGATATTGTTGTTAATAAGACAGTGTCAAATTAAACGAGGCTCTGAATTTCGCCAAAACTGCAAAGTTTTGTCACGTAAGACTTAGCTAGGTGATAACTGCAATTTTAGCATTACTTTGGCTCCAAACACGTGCTTTAAGACTTTATTCGGTATCAATGACGAAAAAAATATACACAACTTAATAAAGAATAAACAGCTACAAATATATTCAATAAAAAAATGAAAATACAACAAAAATATTTACTATAAGAAAAGACAGCAAAAACATGAAACTCTGTAGATAGAATAATCCCTCGAACAAAAAATATAAAAAGAATAAAGTTCCAAGTTGAAAATTTCGGTCGTAGATATTTAAGACTTATTCATGACTTATACCATCAGAATTCATTTTCACTGTCCTTGCTACTGTAATAAATAAAAATAAAAATTGTAAACTGAAAGTAAGAAGGAACATTAAAACTTAAAACAAACAGAAATTATTACGTATATGAGGGGCTTTGCACCGTCCTCAACACCTCGCTCTTCACGCTAAAGTTTTCGACACTTTAAAAAAATTTACTTGTTGGGACAAAATTTAAACTTTAGCGTAAAGAGCGATGTGTTTAGGAGGGGGACCCCCCCCCATATACGTAATAATTTTTGTTATTTTTAAGTTTTAATGTTGCTCCTTATTTTCAGTTGAAAAACCTTGTTTTTTTTATTTAATTTCTGATAGTTTTTTAAATAACGCCAGGATATCTGGCTGCACCTCCACGGAAAAATACCCCTCCCCACGGAAATATATTCTGGACAATTCAAGCCTGGTGAAGATTACCCCGGACAATTATCCTTAACATGTCCACGAGTAAAATTGAATTGGTAAAGAGAAAGCAAGACATATAAAGAAATTTCGTACAGGAATTATTGCAAATTCCCCCAGTGAAAAGTTTCCCCTTAAAAGTTCACTCCCTGGACTCTTTCCTTTACTTTTTAAATTCTCCCCGTGTAAAATCCCCCCCCCCCCCACCCGTAAATTTTTAATATTATTACCCCCCGAAAAAACAATTAATACTTCCCAAACCACAAAAAAATAAAAGGGGCAAGTTTTATAACTTAAAGATCTGTCCCCCGGGGCTTGGGGGGGGGGGGTCATGTTATCTTCAAAAAAATATAGTTATCGGGCCTTTCAACTATGCTGAACAAAATAGATATCTAAAAATTTTAATCGGGCGCTTTGGGAAAAAGTGGCGAGGGAGGAGGCCTAGTTGCCCTCTAATTTTTGAGTCACTTATAAATGGCAGTTGAACCTTACATTTCCATTATAATCAGCCTTATCCTGAAGCTCTAGACGAACTGTATCAGTGCAGTTATCCTTGAAAAAAAAAAAAATAAACACATATCCGTGATCTTTCTTCTGACAAAAATTACAAAATTCCACATTTTTGCGGATAGGAGCTTGAAACGTCTACAGTAGGGTCATTTGATACGCTGAATCTGATGGTGTGATTTTCAGTAAAATTCTATAACTTTCAGGGGATGCTTCACCCTTTTTTTGAAAATCAAGCAAATTTTCTCAGTCTCGTAACCTTGGATGGGTAAAACTAAACTTATATGAAACTTATATAAAACTTATATATTTGAAAGTCAGTATAAAAATCCGATTCTGAGTTTTTTACTTTTTTTTATTTATCTGTTTTTTTTTATTTAGCGTTTTATTCATCTATTCTATTAATTTGTTTATTTTTATCATTACCTTCATCATTACATCACTTTTATTACTTTTGGCATAATTTATAATCACGAAGGGGGGCACACTCGTATTAGGTTGTTGCTCTTTTTATTTTTAATTTTCAAATGTTCTTCAGTTAATTTTTCTTTAAAATCTTTTCCCGTCATAAATAAAAATAAAATAAAACTATTGATTTTTAAATCACCCTAGACTAAAAAAAAAAAGAAAAAAATAATGGGCATACATGCAAATATAAATTTATCTTTTATGATTTCAGAATTATATGTGTGCTGAAGTTAATATCTACCGACTAATGTGTAATCTTCTGTAATCTCGAATGATTAATTTAGGATATAAAAATAATCACAATAAATTAGGAAGTGAAAAAAAACACGTTATACCCAGTATATATACCCAGTATTTATATACCCAGTATTTATATACCCAGTATTATACCCAGTATATATGCAGTTCTTTGTTCTATTGTTTTGTATTTTTTGTCTGAATAACTTTCAAACTGTCTGATTATCTATATTTATAATTGTTTACATCTATAGCTCCCTATTAATCACTACCCTTAACTCTGAAAAGGTGTGAGGCTACACAACCGGTACCTGAAGCGAATATTTCTCATCACACAGTTGAATTGAGTTAGTTTTCCATACCAAGAGAGTATACATCTGAGGTGGTTTTAGGGGAGGGATAGAGGGGCACTTGTCCCGGGCGCAGAAGTTTTAGGGGCGCAAAATTTCAAAGTTAATGGTTATAATCATTTTGTAATTTTTGAAATTAAATTTTCATCAAAATAAAATTGAGGGTGCATTTAATAAATGAATCTAATAAATTATTAATTAATTAATAAAAAAATAATAAATAAATGTTAAATAATGATTAATTAATTAAATAATAAATGAAAAATTAATCAAAAATATTAATTAATAAATTGAAAATAATTCCGTCACTAAATGGATATTTTGCCCCGGGTGCAAGAGAGGCTAGAACTGCCACTAGTATACGCTATGTTTTTTGTCCATCGCCCTCTGCTGCTAGTTATATCTATATTTTATGTTGTTGATATTTGCCGAAACTTTCCTTTCTCCTTCTTCTCTTCCTTCCTCCTTCTTCTCTTTCTTCCTCCTTCTTCTCCCTCTCTTATTATACAACCTTTAAACCAGTAGAAGGTGTGACCAGTAGAACCTGCTGCTGGTCAGACATCCCAGGTGCTGAGATTCATCTGAGCAAATATGTTAGAACGTGATCACTGGTGACTAAAAAAAATATGTTCAAGAGACCAACATGGTTTCTTCGTTTTGGATTGCTGTCGTCAGTTGGTTTTCTATTCTCAAAAGAGAGTATACACTAGAGTCGTATTAAGGATTTTTTCGGGGTGGGGGGGGGTATAAAAAACTTAAAAAAACGCATCAAAAATATTCAGTTTTGTTGCGCTTTTACCATTCGAACAAAGATTTCGGGGAGGAGGGTTTCAAACCATCCCCCATGGATACGCTATGTTCTTCTCTATTCTAAGCCTGTTGTCCCACATGCTCTGCTGCAAAGTTATGTCTATATTTTATGTTGTTGCTATTTCTCGCCTAAACTTTCCTTTCTCCATTTTATCTTTCTCTCCCTTCCTCCTCATCTCCTCCCATCTCCCTCTTTTACTTCCTCTGTCACTCTCCACAAATTTCAAATCTAATGGTTATAATCATTTTGTAGTTTTTTAAATTAAATTTTCATTAAAATAAAATAGAGGACGCATTTAATAAATGAAAATAATTAATAAATTATTAGTTAATTAATAAGACGAAAAAAATAATTTATTTATTTATTTATTACTTAATTATTATTACTTTTTAATTTATTCATTACTTTTAGTAATTAATACTCATACACAAGAGAAAGAAGATGGCATGAAGGCATTGACATTGGCGCTAAAAGCCATTGAAGAAGCAGCGGAAAAGGAAGGAGGGACTCTTAGGATTAAGTCAGCTGTAAGTTTTATTTCTATTTAATTGTGTTTTGTCTGTGACTGGTTCCGCAAAGGGGAAGAGGAGGCTAGAAACTTGAAGTTCACCTCGCCCGAGACTAATAGATAAGCTTAAGTCTTCAGGAGTTTTTGGAAGGCTTACTGCCTTTAACAAGTTCTTCTGGTGCTTATCATTTGCTTTTTGGAGTCCTACCCGCACAGAAAGGTGATGGGAAGAAAATTTTTTTTTTAGTTTTTAAGGCCCCCTCCACTGCCTATGATTTCAAGTGAAACAACGTATGCAAACAGGGCCGTATCCAGGATTATTCCGGGGAAGGGGGGGGGGCTAAAAAACTTTACAAAAGGCAACAACAATTTATTTACATGTATTTTTGTTACTTTTATACGAGTCGGACACATCTTTTTTTCTTTTCTTTTTTTTTTGGGGGGGGGGGCTGCCCGGGTAAACACCACGGACTCTGAATGGTCTAATTTGTTTTTCTAGGTCTGTTTTTGGTCTCAAGACGCTTAGCAGTTTTGGCATTTACTTTAAATTTCTCTTTCTTAACTTTTAGAAATAGCTATAGCTATATACTACAGCTGTTTGTATAGTCCTGTTACAAATAGTCAAACAGTTCGTGGTAACGAACTGTAAGTAAGGAGCGACCCGGTTCAATAGTAGACGAAACTCTAAAAAACGGAAACTTGATATCAATAAATACATCAAAAGAATCGGATTTTTATATTGATTTGAAATATATATATTTTGTCAAGTTTAGTCTTACCCGTCAAATGGTACGAGCCTGAGAAAATTTGTCTTATTTTCGAAAAAAGTGGGAAACACCCCCTAAAAGTCCTAGAATCTTAATGAAAACCACCATCAGATTCAGCGTATCAGAAAATCCTACTATAGAGGCTTCAAGCTCCTATCTGCAAAAGATTTTTTTTTTTCAAGAGTGATCGTATCGACCCAGTGCTCCTAGAATGTCGCGAGAGGACTCGTTCGAACGAAAATTAAAAATTCTAGTACCCTTTTTAAGTAACCAAAAAATTGGAGGGCAACTAGACTCCTTCCCATGCTTATTTTTTTCCCAAAGTTACCGGATACAAAGTTTTAGATAGCCATTTTATTCAGCATAGTTAAAAATCCTATAAGTATATCTTTGAGGACAACTTAATCCCCCACAGTCCCCGGGGGAAGGGCTGCAAGTTTATGAACTTTGCCCATTGTTCACATATAGTATTGGTTATTGGGAAGTATACAGACGCTTTCAGGGTGTTTTTTTTTCTTGTGGAGGTGGGGGGCGGTCGGGGTCCGAGGGTTACGTGGGAGTATCTTTCCATGGAGGAATTTTTCATGGGTCGAACACTGGGTCGACACAATCACTCTTGGAAAAATAAAAAAAAAAAAAAAAATAATACAACACACATCCCTGATCTTTCTTCTGGAAAAAATACTTCCACATTTTTGCAGATAGGAGCTAAAAAACTCTACCGAAGGGTTTCCTGATACATTGAATCTGATGATACAGTTTCCATGCAGGTTCTGTGACTTTTAGGGGCCGTCCACCCCTTTTTTCGAAAATAAGAAAAATTTCTTCAGGCTCATAACTTTTCATGGGTAAGACTAAACTTGATGAAATATGTATATTTCAATTCAGCATAAAAATCCGATTCTTTTGATGTATTTATATCAAAATTCCGTTTTTTAGAGTTTCGGTTACTATTGAGCCGGGTCGCTCCTTACCACAGTTTATAGAATTATCCAGTTAGTTTATCGCAGATCATTTCTAGTCTTCATTCTCGGTACGAACAAAAAACTCCTCCCACTTCTTTCTACATTAGAGGGTTACTCTGTTACCGTCAATCAATGAGAAATGGTTACAAAGTGCATTATTCGTAATAGCGGGTTTCCCCTTGTTTCGTGTCTAAGAGAAATCTGACTTGTCTACCCATGAAAAGATCTAATGTCGCTTATGTTTCTAACTGCAAAAACGTTCTCTGGAGCACTCGCACCTTGGTCCGGGTTTTTATAATGGGTGAGATAGGGTATGATCATACTGCTAATTCTATAAACTGTGCTCCTTAATTACAGTTCGTTACCACGAACTGTAGAGACAAAAAACAGACCTAGAAAAACAAATTATCAGAGTCCGTGGTGTTTACCCGGTTAGACCCCCCCCCCCCAAGAAAAAAAAGAAAGATGTGTCCGACTCGTATAAAATAAATTGCAACGTTGACTAAATCCAAGGAGAAAAAAAAATGTATGTCGGACATTTTTTTTTCTCCTTGGATTTAGTCAACGTTGCAATTTAATGCAAGGTTAGATGATGACAGGTTAGGTTAGATTTGATTAGGATCTTAAGTTAGATTAGGTTTTTAGCCCATTTCTGATATTGATAACCAAATTTCACCTAAACTAACCTAACTTGAACTTTTACCATCATAGCTTGCCTAAAACTGAAAAAGCTGACTCGCAAAGCTAATTGAATCCAAGCAGAGATAAAGGAATTTCGGACATTCAGCGGTGAATGTCGACATTAGTCAGATTTTGACATTCACGTTAACATATACTTATTTATCCTAGCATATAAGTATATATCCTATCCTATACTTATATGCTATATCCTAAACCACACTATACTCAATGTCATGCTTAGTGTTCAACTCCTTTACAAGTATACTTAAGTAGTTTACTTGGGGGTTGTAAGCGCAGTTATGGGGGGTTATATTGAACAATTGTTTGGGTTCTTTTCCTTTTTCTGATTCGTTCCTAGACCTGTACAGAAAGTCTTTCTGTACAGGTATGTATTTAAACCAAAAATGATTGGGATTGCAATCGAAATGGGGAAAATTTTAGCATTACATGCGTTCTTTCCAAAATGTCGCAACTGGATTGTTGTTACATCAAATAATTCGTAATAACAGATTGTATGTAAAGAGTGATCCCTGTCAACAGGCGGAAATTTTTTAATAATGAACATGTCAAAATAATTGGCTATTTATTCTGATTCCGAATATGCAAAACTTATTATGTTTAAAACAGTCATCAAGAGCTATTAGATTACCTGCGTTTACCATAATTTTACTTAATTTTGGGGAAAAAAAGGAAAAGTTCCCTAAAAAGTGAAATATATAAATGTTTCATAAAAAAAATATATGTTTATAAAAAAAATATAAATGTTTTTACTTTTATAACTTTAATAAATCAAATAATAGTAACATTTTGATTACTAAATATCAGTATATGTGTATTAAACTGAAAATGCACATTCATTTGTATTTTTTTTTTCAGTAAAGTGCAAATTTTGTTCTGGCCTTGGGGAGGCATGGGGTTTTGATCCCAACTTATGTTAAAATCTGCTCGTTTTGAGTTTGACTCGGTTGTTTATTGTAATTTCTGTTCGTTTTGGGTTTTGTTTATTTATCGATCGTTTTGAGTTTGACTCGGTTGTTTATTGTAATTTCTGTTCGTTTTGGGTTTTGTTTATTTATCGATGCTGATTTGTGGTAGTTTGACGATTAGATTATTTGATTTTATTTTTACTCATTTTTTGTTAATGGAGTTCTTTACTTTTTTTTGAAAAACCTATTTTGTGGAAAAAGTTTTTTTAATTAATTTCTGTTCGTTTTATATTGACAGTCTTTTCAGGGAAAAAGAAAATAATACTTTAAATCTTTTTTTTTAAGACTTTATAGTTTGGCCTGCTATTTGTATGCTGGAGAAAATTTTTCAGCAATTTTTAATAACATACACCCTTTTAAAAATCTGGAAACAAATAGTAATGTTTAATTTAGTTTTATACCTCCTCTAGTTGACCAGAAATAGAAAACTTGATACCATTAGCAAAAAAATCTGTTTACTTTCTTTGATAGCTTGGATACAATTACGCTATTTTGATTTGGTTAAATTTTAAGAGCAGAAGTAGCCCCCAAAAATTTGGGGGCTAACATAATACCCTCAGTCGTTCTTGGGATACTGCTGAGATGCCTTATTGGGAATTAGCATTAATACAGTGCGTTTTGATTTAATCTTTAGGCAATATTTAGTTTTTAAACATAAGGGGCAAATGGGAGGGTGGGCGTGGGAGGGGGATTAGTTGCCCTCCAATCACCTTCGACAATTAAAAAGGGCATTTGCCCTTTCTATTTTCAATCGAATGAGCCCTTGTCGAAGTTCTCACGACAACTCCTTCGATACGAAGTGCCCTGGTCTAAACAACAACAAGAAAAAAAAAAATAATACATTATACCCACATCGATCTTTACTATAAAAATGTCAAGCCTTCCAAATACTTTCGACTATTAAAAAGGGCACTAGGCCTTTCGATTTCCAATCGAATGAGTCCTTTTTTAAACGACAAGACTTTCTATAGACACCTTATATGCCCCCAGGGCATAAATTACAACCCTTATCCTAAGGGCTGTTAGGGTGGTTGTCATCCTCTAAGATCTATTTTCCAGAACTTTCAACTACGTTAAACAAAATGGCTATGTCAAAATTTTGAGTGGATGTGTTTGGGGAACAGGTGGGTGTGGGAGGGGCGGTAGTCGCTCTCCAATCACTTTCAACTATTAAGAACGGCACTAGCCCATTCAATTTCCAATCAAATGAGTTCTTTTGAAGTTTCTACGACAAAACTTTTAATAAAAATCTTATATGCCCCCAGGCCATAAGTTACAACTCTTGTCCTGAGTGCTGGGGGGGGGGGTTCATTCTTAAAGGCCTAATTTCCAGAACTTTCTACTACGTTGAATAAAATGGCTATCTAAAAATTTTGGTTGGATGTGTTTGGGGAAAAAGTGGGCGTGAGAGGGGGGTTAGTTGCCCCGACTATTAAAAACAGCTCTAGCCCTTTGAATTTTCAATCGAATGAACCCTTTTTCAAGTTTCTACGACAAAGATTTCAATAAAAACTTTATATGCCCCCAGGGCATAACTTATAACCCTTGCCCTGAAGACTGTGGGGGAGTGTCTTGCTCAAAGGTATAATTTAATGAACTTTGAACTGCGTGGAACAAAATGGCTATTTCAAAATTTGTATTGGATGTGTTTGGGGACATGGTGGGCTTGGTAGGGGTGTTATTTGCTCTCCAATCACTCTCGCCTATTTAAAAGGTCACAATCCGTTTAAATTTCCGATCGATTGAGTTGTTTTTGAAGTTTCTATGACAACAAAATTTATAAAAACCGTAAAGCATCTCAGGGAGTGATTTACAACCTTTACTCCAAAAGCTGTGAGAGGGTTATCCTCCTCGAATATAGTATATCCTGAATTGTAAGCTGCATTGAACAAAATTGCTATCTTAAACTTTTGATTAGATGTTTTTCGGGAAAAGGTGGGCGTGAGAGTGGGGTTACTTGCCCTCCAATCACTTTCGACTATTAAAAAGGGCACTAGCCCTTAGAATTTCCAATCGAATGAGCCCTTTTTGAAGTTTCTACGACAACGCCTTCTACACAAAAACCTTATATGCCCCCTGGGCGTAACTTACAACCCTTGCCCTGAGGGCTGTGGGGGAGTGAGCTCCTCATAAACATAATTTCTATCTGGAAATCAACTACGCTGAAAAAAATGGCTATCTCAAAATTTTGATTTGTTGTGTTTCGGGAAATGGTGGGCGTGGAAGTGTTAGTTGCCTTCTAATCACTTTTGACTATTAAAGAGGGCACAAACCACTCCAATTTCCAATTGAATGAGCCCTTTTCGAAGATTCTACTACATCTTCTTCGATACTAAGTGACCTGCTCTAAAGGAAAAAAATTAATAAATAATACATTGTGCCAACATCGTTCTCATATGCCCCTAGGGCATAACTTAAAACCGTTACCCTGAGGGTTGTGGGGGAATGTCATGCTCAAAAGCATATTTTTATCTGGAAATCAACTACGCTGAACAAAATGGCTATCTCAAAATTCTGATTGGATATTTTTGGGGAAATGATGGGCGTAGGGGGGGGGGGGCTAGTTGCCCTCCAATCACTTTCGACTGTTAAAAAGGGCACTAGCCCGTCCAATTTCCAATCGAATGAGCCCTTTTCGAAGTTTCTACGACCACTCTTTCGATACGAAGTACCCTGGTATGAAAAAAAAAGAAAAAAAGATTACATTGTGCCAACATCGTTCTTTACTAAGGCAGCGCGATCGCTCTGCCCTATGATAACGTTATTGCAACACTATCATTTATCTTTTAAATGCATATGAATGTGATGTCATTCACATGATTTTTTTTTTTAAATTGAGGCTCTAAAGTAGAGTCAGCCAAAGGATGCACGCCCTACCCATGACCCACCAAAACATTGCCGTGCCCCGCTGGTGTGGCCTGTGGCTAGTGTGGCCCCATTTTGGGATTCACGGCTCTAAAATCTGAATTTTCACCCAAATACCTTAAGAATGAATTCTCTCACATAACAGCAACGTCATAAAAAAAAGATCAGCGCCTCGAGAATGATGCATTTGTTTATTCACTTTTGCTTTAAACAATAGAATTTAAATATAATTTAATATATAATATAATATAATATAATAATAATATAATTTAATATAATTTAATATAAATAGAATTTAATATAGTTTACTTTAAACAAAAGAAAACGTTTGCTTTAAACAAAAGAATTTTATGGTTTAAGTGTTTTGAAAGACAATGATCAGCAAATGAAAATCTCTTGCTTTAATAGCTGGCTAAATTTTTTATGCTATAAAAGACTTCCAGATAAGCTATGGTTGATCTATAGCGTGAAGACCTGGGGGACTGAGGGGAGCGGTAGCTTCATCCCCCTTTTGTGCTGGATGGTTTCCATTTTTTTGTGTGTGTTTTAATGTCGCTTTTTGCTTTCATTTTTGAAAGTGCGTTCCATCCTTTCTGATCTCCCGCTATCTCTCCGTGAAGACAGTTTCTCGGACGGTCTTTCCAGTCTAGTGATTTTTCTCCCTCCTTTGTTTATTTTTCTCTTTTCCTATTTTTTCTCCTTTTTTTAATCCTATCCCAACTGATATATCTCCCTCCTCTTCTTTTAAAATTATTTTCAGCAGCTTTTTTAACTGTTCTTCTTTTCTCTCTCTTTTCTCTTTTTTTTCATGTTGTAATGCAAACTTGGTCTCTCCTGTTTTCTCTACTTTCTTTTTTTCTGTTTATCGCTATCATTATTATTAATACCTGTTTTTTTAAGTTTTTATTTTACTGTATTCTAGCGTTTATTCTCCTTTATCTTTACTTTATATGTATTGTGTGATTTAGCGTATTGTTTATGGCCCACAACAAGCCAAGCTTCTACGGCCGAGTAACCGTTTTACGTGTGTAATAGTGTTTTAATATCAATGATATGCTTTATTGATAATTCATTGATTTATTGAATTGTATTTGACCAATGGAAAAACAGGAAGTTTTTGTTTATTTTAAGCAAAATTTCTTTGACGGGAAAAACAACTTTTGGATTTTTATTAGAAACTGAAGCCACCCAAATATTCGTTCTCTAGACGACTTTTATGAGTTGTGTTCTGGCTGAATTCTCGTTGCTTAAATGGAACTAGACTTCAGTTGCAGCCTAGCTTTAAATGATTTTAAATCGAGTCAGCTATGTTACACTAGTGTCATTTTTTGTTTTGCTTTTATAGCCAAAAGTCGTCACAAAAGAAGACGAAGCCGAACACGCTCGACCGATGGAATTGCCTTTTTCCTATTTTTGGCTGAGATGGCTGAGCAGGGACTTGGCTAAGCAGCAAATTCGAAAAGTTTTTAGTAATTATAGTGAAGAATAAGAATCCGAAGAGGGCAGTGACGAAGAAGATGAAGAAAACGGAGTCCAAGAAGAATCGGAAGAAGAGGAATAGAATGTTATATGTTTTAAAACTTTCTTGTTTTTTTTCCATTTTTTAAAACTAGGATTGTGACATGGAATGTTTTGACATGTTTGAGGACGCTAGGCTGCTAAAACTTGGGGCCTGATATCCCGCTATTGAATTCCTTTTTTAGCCTAGGTTTGTTTTATATGTTACGTCTATTTAGTTGCTCTTGAAGGTATCAACAAATGTGTTCCGTGAGAAGACGTCCATTGGGAGAAAGCTAATGGGAAGACATTTGGAAGACGTGAGAAGACGTCCAATTGGAAGACGTGAGAAGACGTCCATTGGGAGGCAGCCAATGGGAGGACGTCAAATAAGAAGACGTGAGAAAACGTCCATTGGGAGACAGCCAATGGAAAGACGTCCAATAGAAGACGTGAGAAGATGTCCATTGGGAGACAGCCAATGGGAAGATGTCCAATAACAAGACGTCCATTGGGAGACAGTCAATGGGAAGACGTCCAATAGGAAGACGTGAGAAGACGTCCATTGGGAGACAGCCAATGGGAAGATGTCCAATAGGAAGACGTGAGAAGACGTTCATTGGGAGACAGCCAATAGACGTCCAATAGGAAGTGTATACGAAGCTGTTCTACGAGTAACCAGTTTGCTGTCTGTACTTCTTCAAGCATTAACATCTTTCTAGAACTACAGTACTGAGATGCAGGTAATCCGAGGCACTTTTCAAGGAGTAAATAAAGTCGCCCCATCCTATTACTTTACCTCTATATGAAGGGTATAAGACGTAGCTCAATTAATTCGGTTTCTTGGTAATTGGTAAGAAGAATTATCCGAAGGCGTAATAAATATGCATTATCACTTCACCATCTTTGGTTAAAATACCGTTGACATAAAAAAAGAAAAACCAATCAGGAGGATAGGTTCAGGGATATTTATATATAGAGGGTCCCATGGGCGTCCTTAAGCTGATTTTTAGAGGGGGGGGGGGGCTCACCTGATTTCCAAAGCTGTATAATAAAAATCACAAAATAAAAATTTCTTAGGCAATGCGCTGCCTAAGTAAAGAACAATGTGGGCACAATGTATTATTTTTTTATTATTATTTTTTTTTTTTTACCAGGGCACTTCTTATAGAAAGAAGTTCGTAGAAGCTTCAAAAAGAGCTCATTCGATTGGAAATTATTGGAGCACAACCAGCGCCAATCCCCCACGTTAATCATTTCCCCAAACATATCCAAACAAAATTTTGAGACAACCATTTTGTTCAGCGTAGTTTAAAGGTCCGGAAATTTTGACTTAGGACGACCGCCCCTCTCCCAACCTTCAGGGCAAGAGTTGTAAGTTATGCCCTGGGCATAATTATATAATGTTTTTATAAAAAGGGTGGTCGTATAAACCTCGAAGGGGGCTCATTGGATTGGTAATCAGAAGCTATAGAGAGCTTTTTAACAGTCAAAAGTAATTAGAAATCAACCAGCCCCCCCCCTATTCCAATCATTTCTCCAAACACATCTAATCATAATTTTTAGATCGACATTTTGTTTAACGTAGTTGAAAGGTCCAGAAATTATGTCTTTGAGAATCAAATGCTCCCCTCCCTTTAGCCCTCTGGGCAAGGGTTCACATCTTTAGCTACTATCAAAACTGCAGGGTGGAGGCTAATTCCTATTTAACCAATCGTTATTGCGGTGTTCAGTGAATGGCATGCATGACGACCTTTGATGTTCCGAGAATCCGACGCTGAGTGAAAACCAACAAAACTTGAAGATGCTCTGTCTGTTAAGGAATGAACCTTGGTATAGAATCCAAGCCCGTAAACAGGGGGGGGGTACGGTTTTGGCCCCCGGAAGTTTTATCCGAGTCGTGAAAACGTAACAAAATGCATATAAACAGATTTTTGATGTTTTTTAAATTCTTTTTTGTAAACGGATTTGTCGAAGTTTTTAATTAATTTTCTAGTTGAAGGATAAACATACCCTTCGATTTACCTAACATGTTCTTTCCAAATATGATAATCGCCCCCATTTAATTGCATTCCAGCTTTTTATTGCATCCCGCCCAGCATTATATGATGGCGTAGTCATAACGAAGTTATGAAAACTACGTAAATCTGAGCATCAGATTTCAAATGACCTCTGAAACAGCTCTCTATGATGGACAACGATGGTCTTTTACGCCGTTAGTGCTGAATAAATAAAAAGAGGCTTATCAGCGTTTCTAGCTCTTTTTCAAAATCCCTTAAGTTTTTTCTGCAATAAACTTTTACTATTAAGATTTTACTATTAAGGAAAGAACCAAAACAGTAGCTATGATTTCTGAATCAGCATTGCCAGAAAATTTTCTTACTAGACAGTTTTTATTTCTAAGGTTTTTTAAGTTTTTATTTACTGTGGGTCGTGATTTCCTCTGTACTAAGTTACAGCTATTGCTGTAATCATGAAATTAAAGTGAATTCGGGCCCTGGCATGAATTTCTTTGCTATTTTCAGATATATACGACTTTAGTAAAAATTCGTTGTTTTTTAGAAGGGGAGGGGGGATAGCTCTGCATTAAAGCAGCATAAATAAAACAGATTCTAATAACAGTTATGCCCTAACAGATTCTAAAAACAGTTAATAAGAATTAACTAATTATTAAGACCGTTTCATTCAAGTTAATTTTTGTCACTTCCGATAAAAATGTAATGTTTTCTAATTATATTTTTTTTTTCCAAACGATATGACAAGTGGTTAATGGATTAAAGTCAGACCTCACCGATGGAGTAAATAAAATGTAAATATTCCTTGAATTGCGAAGATGATGCGTAGACCTATCAGTGACGAAAGAAGGAGTAGTTTGAAGGGCTGTGGGAACATCACCATGAAGTTGATGGAAAGTGAAAGACTTTTTTGAAACCACTTAGAAAGTGGTTTCAAAAAAGAAGCGATAGTATACATCCATATTGTTGGGCAATAAGAGACGTAGGACTGAACTAAGCAACGGAACAGAATTTTTAAAACTGACCCAGGAAAAATGTGTTTTAGCTTCATCAAAAATCCTGCGAAAACGATGGATTTTTTTTAGCATTGAAAGATTCAGGATGACATAGGCGACAGCATATTGTTGGTTTTTGTTTCTTAACCACAACTATAAGGTTATTAACATAAATCAAAACAGAAAAGGTCCAAGAACACAGCCTTGAGGAACACCAAACTCAGCTTCAGACGAAAAGTAGGGAAAAAAAAATCTACGGAGATAGTTCTACCTAACAAATAGGAATCAAACCAAGCATGAAACAGTCCTCTTACACCATTGTGTGATAGCTGGCATTAGTCTGGTCTCTGTAGGTGGTAAATTACTTAGTAATATGATACTTTTTAGGCTGAGAGATGCCGTAGACAAAGTTTTAAGAGAAGAACAGTGCGGTTTTAGTAAAGGTAGAAAATGTGTCGACCAAATTTTCACTCTTAGGCGAATGATTGAGAAGGGCCTGATTTGTCAAACACCTTTGGTCCTCAGTTTTATAGATTATGAGCAAGCGTTCGATTCTGTTGATAGAAGAGCTTTAGTAAAGGTTTTATCCTTGTATGGTATTAACTAAAAAAAAATTTTTCACAAAATAAGTTTTTCAAAGAAAAGTAAAGAACTCCGTTAAACAAAAATGAGCAAACATAAAATCAAATAATCTACCAAGCGTGAAACTACCACAAATCCGCATCGATAAATAAATGAAACTCAAAACGAACAAAAATTACAATAAATAACCGAGTCAAACTAAAAACGAGCAGAAATTAACATAAGTTGGGCTCAAAACCCCTATGCCTTCCCAAGGCCAGAATATAATTTGCACTTTACTGAAAAAAATACAAATGTATGTGCATTGTCAGTTTAATATGCATATACTGATATTTAGTAATCAAAATGTTAATATTATTTGATTTATTAAAGTTATAAAAGTGAAAACATTTATATTTTTTTTTCAGTAAAGTTCAAATTATGTTCAGGCCTTGGGATTAGTGGTTTCGACTTTTAAAAAGGGCACTAGCCCTCTCAATTTTCAATCAAATGAGCCCCTTTTGAAGTTTTTACGACAAGTCCATCTATAAAAACCTTATATGCCCCAAGGGCATAACTTACAACCTTTGCCCTGGGGGCTCTGGGAGGTTTGTCATCGTTAAGTACATAATTTCCATAACTTTCAACTTTGTTGAACAAAATGACTATCTCTAAACTTCGATTGAATGTTCTTGGGAAAATGGGGTCGTGAGAGAGGGATTAATTACTCTCCACTCACTTTCGACTATTAAGATGGGGATTTCCCATTTCCAATCAAATAAGCCCTTTTTGAAGTTTCTACAACACCTTTCTATATAATCCTTATATGCCCCCAGGGCATAACTTACAACCCTTGTTTGGGGAAAAGCTGGGCGAGAGAGGGGGTTAATTGCCCTCAAATCCCTTTTGACTATTAAAAAGGGCACTAGCCCTTTGAATATCCAACCAAATGAGCCGTTTTTCAAGTTTCTATGACAAAGGTTTCAATAAAAACTTAT
This sequence comes from Artemia sp. Qi Xiang Cuo, assembly GCF_049724085.1. Taxonomy (NCBI): domain Eukaryota; kingdom Metazoa; phylum Arthropoda; class Branchiopoda; order Anostraca; family Artemiidae; genus Artemia; species Artemia sp. Qi Xiang Cuo. The sequence continues at coordinate 92,818 of NW_028300712.1, forward strand.
ATGCCCCCAGGGAATAACTTATGGATGTGTTTGGGGACATGGTGGGCGTGGAAGGGGTGTTAGTTGCCTTCCAATCACTTTCGACTATTAAAAAGGGCACTAGTCATTTCAATTTCCAATCGAATGAGCCCTTTTTGAAGTTTCTACGATCTTGCGTTCTGTAAAAACCTTATATGCCCCCCAGGGCACAACTTACAACCCTTGCCCTGAGGGCTGTGGGTGGGTCGTCATCCTCAAAGACCGAATTTTCAGAACTTAAAACTACATTGAACAAAATGGCTATCTCAGAATTTCCAATTGAATGAGCCCTTTTTGAAGTTTCTACAACATCGCTTTCTATAAAAAACATTATATGCCCCCACGGCATAACTTACAACCCTTGCCGTGAAAGCTGCGGGGGGGGGGGGAGCGGTTTTAAACCTTAAATACCAAATTTACAAAAATTTAAACAAAGTTTAAAAAAATGGCTATATAAAAAATTTTTGTGTTTTATTTAGGGGAAAAGGTGGGCGTGAGAGGGGGCTAATTGCCCTCAAATCACTTTCGACTGTTAAAAAGGGCATTAGCCCTTTGAATATCACATCGAATGAGCCCTTTTTCAAGTTTATATGACAAAGATTTCAATAAAAACTTAAATGCCCCCAGGGCATAACTTATAACCCTTTCCCAGAAGACTTTGAGGGGAGTGTCCTGCTCAAAGGTATAATTTCCTGAACTTTAAACTGCGTGGAACAAAATGGCTATCTCAAAATTTTGATTGGATGTGTTTGGGGACTTGGCGGGCATGGAAGGGGTGTTAGTTGCCTTTCAATCACTTTCTACTATTAAGAAGGACACTAGCCATTTTAATTTCCAATCGAATGAGCCATTTTTTGAAGTTTCTACGACAATGCGTTCTATAGGAACCTTATGTGCCCCCAGGGCATAACTTAAGACCGAATTTCAGAACTTAAAACTACGTTGAACAAAATGGCTATCTCAAAATGTTGATTGGATGTGTTTCGGGAAAAGGTAGGCGTGAGAGGGGTGTTAGTTGCCCTCCAATCGCTTTCGACGATGTAAAAGGGTACTAGACCTTTCAATTTCCACTCGAATGAGCCTTTTTTGAAGTTTCTACGACAATACTTTCTATAAAAACCTTATGTGTCCCCAGGGCATAACTTACAACCCTTGCCCTGAGGCCTGGGGGGGAGTGTCCTCCTCAAACACATAATTTCTATGTTGAAATCAACTACGCTTAACAAAATGGCAATCTCAAAATTTTGATTGGATGTGTTTCGGGAAATGGTAGGTGTGGAAGGGGTGTTAGTTGCCTTAAATCACTTTCGATTATTAAAAAGGCCACAAGCCACTCCAATTTCCAATGGAATGAGCCCTTTCGAAGTTTCTACGACAACCTCTTCGATATGAAGTGCCCTGGTCTAAAGGAAAAAAATAATAAATAATAACATTATGCCAACATCGTTCTTATATGCCCCCAGGGCATAACTTAAAACCCTTGCCCTGAGGGTTTTGGGGGAATATCCTCCTCGAAAACATATTTTCTATCTGGAAATGAACTACCCTGAACAAAATGGCTATCTCAAAATTTTGATTGGATGTATTTGGGGAAATGGTGGGCATCGAAGGGGTGTTAGTTGCCTTCCAATCACTTTCGACTATTAAAAAGGGCGCAATCCACTCCAATTTCCAATCGAATGAGCCCTTTCTGAAGTTTCTACGACAACTCCTTCGATACGAAGGACCCTGGTCTAAAACCAAGAAAAAAAATAAATAATACATTGTCCCAACATCGTTCTTTACTTAGGCAGCGCTATTGCGCTGCCTATGATACCAGACAAATACATTAAAGTGGTTAGTGCTATGTACGAGAATAACACTGCTGTGGTTAAGGTAGGAAATGAGGTTAGCAGCTGGTTTTGTATTAAATCAGGAGTTAAGCAGGAGTGTGTTTTATCCCCATTGATACAGATCATTTGATGGACTTTGTCTTAAGGAGCACAGGAAAGGCAATGGGAGACCACAGAATCAATTGGGGAGGAAAAAATCTCCTGGACTTAGATTATGCTGATAATTTAAGCATCCTAGATGAAAGTATGAGCCAAATGAATGAAGTTTTAAAGGTTTTGCGAGTTCAGGGTGCTAGAATAGGTTTGAAAATTAATATTAAAAAGACTAAGTCGCTAAGGTTAGGAATAAGTGAAGATGAAAAGGTGACGTTGGGTAATGAAAAGATTGATCATGTGGGCAACTTCACTTACCTTGGTGGTATTATTAGTAAATATGGTGGGAGCAGTGAAGATGTAAAAGTAGAATAGCCAAGGCTCTGGATGTATTTTCACAGTTAAAAAAAGTTTGGAAGAATAGGAAGATAAGTCTGCAAACCAAGATTAGAATATTAGAGTATAGAATATTATAACTTGTCAATTCTAAATTCTTGGTCAACCTTCTTGAGACCAAAAGCGGGCGTGCCTTGTTTGCCTCTCACTACGGGCAATCTACCGGTCTTATGTCAATTTTAAATTCTTGGTCAACATGCCTGAGACCCTAGGCAGGCATGCCTTTCCAAGAACTAAATAACAAGTATGTGTCCAATAAGAGACTCACGCATACTCCTGCTATTTACCACCATTGCCCCAGCCATTTAAACATTTGCCTCTCAATTACTTGGACTATCTGTATTGGCTTTTCTCTATCTACAATTAGCCATGTCTTAATGCAACCTATGCAACCTGCAAAATACTTGATAAATTCAATTCAAAGTATTAGAACAAGAATTAGAGTATTAGTGATGACAGTGGTCAAATATGGCTCTAAAGCATGGGGCTCAGAAAAGTGGATGAAGATTTGCTAGATGTTTCCAGAGAAATCCCTTAAGGATTGTTCCGGGTACCCGGCTGACTGACCGTATTTCAAACAATAGGCTATACGAGAAATGTTGTTCAATACCGCTCTCTAGGGCTATAATGAAAGAAAGGTTGAGATGGTTAAGGCACGTTGTGCGGATGAAGGATGACAGATTGCCGAAGATTGTTCTTTTCGGCCAACCGTCTAGGGCTAAACGGAAAGCAGGTCGTCTTCCTCTAGGGTGGGAGGATGTCATAAAGAATGATTTAAAGGAAATGGGAACTTCGTGGAAGGGTATAAAAAGGGAGGCTTTAAATAGATTGGGATGGAGGAGGAGCGTGCGTAGCTGTGTTGCCCTCAGGCGGCTTGGAGCTGCGTTGAGTTGTTAGTAGTAGTAGTAGTAGTAATAGTTATACAACAGAATCCCATAAGTTAAAGAATCAAAAGCATTACGGACATCCAGGGATATAGCAGCAGGAATCAAGCCAGAGTCAAACACAGTGTGGAGAAAATTTAAAAGAGTTACACATGCATGCTCCATAGAATGTTTAGCTCGGAAGCCAACCTGAAAATCATAAAAAAATCTTTTAGTCTCTAGAAAAGTAAGTTGACGGGAAAGCATGGTCTTTTCAAAAATCTTGCTAAAAACAGACAGCAAAGATATAGGACGATAATTGGCTGGATCATTTCTTGGTCCACCTCCATATGAAACAATTACTTTAGCTCGCTTAAGATAACTGGGGAAAATCCCATTTTCAAAAGATATATTTATAAGCTTCGTCAATGGAGAAATAATTGAAGGAAGAATGAACTTAACTATCATAGTTGGAATATAGTCAGGGCCAGACGACGAAGAGCCTTTCAAGCTATTTACAATCCTGGCTACATCAATATCAGAAGCAGGTTATAACACCATTGATTTGAGACAAGTTGGACCAAAATAAGGTTTGTAATCTTGTTCTGACTGTGTAGACTTGACTGAAGAAGCAGTGGTTTTCCCAATATTGGCAAAAAATGATATAGATGCTTCTTGAACAGATGGACCACCCTCAACAACCATATCGCCAACTACAAGGCTTGGAGGGATAGAAGGTGCCGGAAAAGAACGTTTGAGGATGGAATTGATCACTTGCCAAGTTTTTCGAATATCCTTCCCACAATCTGGGAATTTTGTGGAATAATAAAGGAATTTGGACTTCCGGCATAATGAATTAAAACATTCCTGTTGAGTTTGAATTGCTGAAGACGTGCTGCATTCAAAGATGGCTTTGCTGAACTAAAAGCTTTCCAAAGATTATTTTTTCTTCTCCAACTCTTTAGAAGACCAGGGGTCATCCTTGGCTTAAGAGAATACATCTTTTTGACCTTGAAGTAGAGAGGGACAGCACATACGTCAAAAATAGACTCTTTCACTGACTCAGAAAAGGAATCAAACTTTGAACAAAAATCATTATCCTCACCAAAATATTCCATGTCTTCTCAGCTAAATGGGATCTAAGGCGGATCAATTCATTCCTACCAAACCTAAAAGTGGCCGAAGCAGATGCTGGAGTGTCTCTACTCCATGTTTTTTCAAGGTTAAAGCTGGAAAGTACAGGAAAATGGTCTGAAATATCACTCACTACAACAGAATTCCGAACCAAATTAAGAGACGAAAAAATATTATCAATTAAAGAGGCTGACATATCAGTAACGCGTGTTGGAATATAAGACGTTGGTAGAACGCTAGCAGCGAGCATATCTGAGAGAAAATTCACCGTAGTAGAGGAAGCCATGCGAATTAGATTTAAGTTAAAGTCTCCCATTATTACAAGTTCAAATGGACGTCTGGCTATTAAATCCAAGACCTCAGCAAGGACCTGAAGAAAAGAAGGGACGGATCCACTGGGAGATTTGTAAACATTACCAATCACCAAAACCTTTTTTTGCAATTTGATTTCAATGAACTGGGAATCAAAATCCCCTTCAACATTCCTTGACAGATCGCTTCGAACAGTATAGGGAAGAACATTAGAAATATACTTTACACCCTTTGCCATCCTTCTACGATTTAGTCGCTCCATTTTGCAACCGGGTATATCTAAAAGCATTTTTTTACTACAATTAAGCAAAGTCTCACATAATCCGATAACATCGGATCGCCCATCAAAAACCACCTGCCTCAAAAGATCAATCGCTAAACATAGACCCTGAGTGTTGAGTTCAATAGACCTGAGTACTGAGTTGAAGGACCGAAAAATGATCATCTCGTCTAGTTGCCCACTTTAAATCGGAAACATACTTACTAATAATTGATTGGGAAATATTTACAGAATTTATTTTAATTTAATCAATAAAATTATTAATAGTACTCAAAACACCTAATGTGTTACTTTGCAATTGAAACAAACGCCCATCAAGGGAGTAAACATCCCAAGAGCCTGAGTTAGAAAAATTCATAAAACTTAAGGAGATTATGTATCAAACCTGCTCCACAAAACACACAAAATAAAATAAATAAAAAATAACTAAGAGGCTATAAACAACAACGAAAAATAAATAAATAAATAAAATCAAAACAATCATACCAATAAATAAGAGATATATACATTTTATACTATTGAACATAATAGTAATAATTTCAGATAAATTTAATGACTTCCTCAAATCATTAATCTTACTACTTGGCTACTCGGTTTTCTGAAATAAATAAATAAATAAATAATATATATATATATATATATATATATATATATATATATATATATATATATATATATATATATATATATATATATATATATATATATATATATATATATATATATATATATATATATATATATATATATATATATATATATATATATATATATATATATATATATATATATATATATATATATATATATATATATATATATATATATATATATATATATATATATATATATATATATATATATATATATATATATATATATATATATATATATATATATATATATATATATATATATATATATATATATATATATATATATATATATATATATATATATATAGGCAATAGCTGCTATCAAGAGAGAACACGGTGAACTATTTTATGGAACAGATTCAAAATGTCCAAAGTTATTCATTGATATTAATAATGTAGAATAATGTATCTACCATATATTTATATTAATATCATGCATCTCATTATTTCATTAAAAATATGGTATCTATTACTTTGTTATGCTCCCATTATTTCTAGGTAACGCTAGAAGATTCATAGAGGTTTGATTAGAAACTGAAATAGATTAACAGATACCAATTCAGAGAGAGTGAGAAACACATACAAATATATAGATTCAGACATACAAACCGACAAAGACTGCTATTGAGATAAGCAAACATCCGCCCAAACACACACACACACACAAACACACAGGAAAAGAGAGTGAGAGTATAGATTCAGACATAAAAACCGACCAAGACAGACACTGAGAGAAGGAAACACCCACCCAGATTCACAAGCAAAGAGAGTGATTGAGTCAAAAAAGCATACAATACATAGATTCAGGCATACAAATTGACAAAGACAAGCACTGGGAGAAGCAAACATCCACCCAGACCCATACGCAAAGAGAGTTTGAGAGATAAAAACACATGCAAATATATAGATTCAGGCATGCAGACCGACCAAGAATGGCATTGAGGGAAGCAAACACAAGCCCAGACACAAAGATAAAGAGTCTGAGAGAGCGACTAAAACAAATACAACTATATAGATTCAGACATTCAAACCGACAAAGACAAGCACTGGGATAAGCAAACATCCGCCCAGACACATCGGTAGAGAGATTGGGAAAGATAAAAAACGTGTAAATATACAGATTCAAACATGCAAACTGACAAAGACTGGCATTGAGATAAGCAAACACCCGCCCAAACACATAGACCCAGAGAGTGAAAGAGACAAAATCAAATATAACCATGTAGATTCAATCATACAAACCGAATAAGACAGACAGTGGAACAAGCAGGCACCCACCCAGGCACACTGGTTTAGAGAGTGAGAGAGACAAAAACACATACAAATATATAGATTCAGACATATATAGCGACAAAGACAGGCACTGAGAGAAGCAAGCACATAGCCAGATTCACAAGCAAAGAGAGTGAGAGAGACAAAAACACATAGAAACATATAGATTAAGACATAAAAACCGACAAAGATATGCACTGGGACCCGCAAACATGTAAACACACTTTCTTAAAATTCTCCATCTTCATTTTTTGAAAGATACGACTTATGAGTTTATCGTTCCACTGCGTAAAAAATACTGATTTAATACATGCAATAAACTAGATAGTGTCAATAACCGTTCATAGAATACTGTTTCACCCAAATAATCCCTAAAATGTTGATTAATTTGTTTCGCCCAAATAATCCCCTAAACGTAATTTCTGAATGTTCCTTTGTTTTGGATTCCCTGTGCTGTCACATTCAAAATTCAGAGGAAACCATTTCCAGCGTTAAATATATTCAAACTGTGTTTTATCTCGTTTGAATTTCTGAAAATATCTAAGGAGTTCCTAGTTACACTATTAAGGTTTCGAAAGAATATTAATTTATCTCTGACACTAAAGTAGAGAAGCCATACTGTTTCTTATCCCCTCATGATACATTAGAATTCCCCGTCAGATTTCCATCATTGTCGATTATGTAAATCAATTTCCTAGAAATATGGACTTCTGTCTACATTCCAGAAACATCAAACAATTTGGTCAACAATTAGAACCATGGCTGAGTTGCGATGTAAGAGAAACCTTACGTAAGTCCATTGACCTAGAAAGAGACACGTGATCCTATCCCGTTAGATTAGATTATCCAGCAATGTTTTAAACTTCTGTCTACATCCAAGAAGCAATGGTTGTTTAATGGTTCTGATTTTTGGTCAACCTGTTTGACCAAAAATCAGAACCATTAAACAACACCCATAACTATCAACAAACAGAACCATGAAAAAAAACATCAACCAATCATCAACAATCAGAACCATCAAACAACTAAACCATCAACAAACAGAACCGTGAATAAATTATGTATTGTTCGTACGGGATAATGGGATCCTACTGATACATCGAAGAGAAAATTTATTAGTTTTAAGAAAAATTTACTTCTTCTGTCAGTCAACTTGTTATCATAACGATAAAATTGCTACTGCAAAGAAAAGTTTGTTATCTTTGCTGGACAACTTGCTAGCTCAAGCAGAAAAAGTGTTATCACTGACGAAAAATGTTACTTCTAAGAGAAATTTGATAGTGTTACATAAAAGGTTGTTGGTATTAAGAAATAAAGTTGATAGTTCGAAGAGAAAATTTTTTAGTGTTAAGGAAAACTTGCTACTTCTAACAGAAAAGTTGTTGACACAAACAAAAATGGTTCCTTCTAAGAAAATTTGACTTCAATCATTTCCCTCATATTACTGTCGTAACATTGCTTGAAATTTATTCAAATTTATTAATTTCATTAGAATGTTTTAAGAAGCTTATTTCATTTTCAGAAAAATTTATCTTAATTTTTCAAACACTATCCTAGAGCTAAATTCCATTTCTCCTTTAACTTCTCAGAGTTTTAAAATAGATCAGTTAAGGACTTTTTGAATCATTTATACACTTCTGAACCAGTAAAAATGTTAGGGACTTGCATCATAGCACCTTCATAGTACCCCCATAACATGGTACCCCCATAACATTGCTTAAAATTTATTGGACTTTATTAACTTCATTATAATGTTTTAAAAAGCTTATTTCAGTTTTCAGAAATATGTATCTTCATACTTCAAACGATATCGTTGAGCTAAATATCTCCTGTAACTTCTTTCTTCCTGAGATATAGATTAAATCATGATATCCATTAACTCTCTATTAACGTTTTCTATATAATTAAAGAAAAATTCAAAACATCTTTAATTTAAAAAATGCAATAATAATAATAATAATAACATTGCTGTCTCACTTTTTTTACATACTGATTCCAATCGTTGTCACTAATAAATTTTAGAGTTTCATTTAAAAGCTCTTGTAAGTTATCTATATATATAGTCATATTGTATACCTGCTCAAAATTATCCTTAATATGTGGTAAGGTGATTTTTATGGTATTTAGGTGATGTTGTGGTAGATGCCTTTATTCTCCCTTTATAGGGGAGATAAACTATGGCCCTAAGATAATTAAACTTTGGTAGTGTGCCTTAGGCTATGATCAAACTAATGCGGCGTACCAGCTGGGTATATTCGAGAGACTAAATGTAGATTGTAGATAGGTTGGCTGTAACACAATACTTTTATTCAGTTAACATATACTAATGCAAGGTTTGATAATATATATATATATATATATATATATATATATATATATATATATATATATATATATATATATATATATATATATATATATATATATATATATATATATATATATATATATATATTCTACTGGGACTGGTTGTCCCAAGTAGACCACAAGTCTTAAAAGACTACAATAATATATAATAAGATACTTTGACACTTCCAATAATCCGACAACATTCCGAGATATTTCTAATAAGATAAGAAACTGGCAGAGGTTCGCCCTGCAAGTCAAAGAGTGGGTCTTCAGTCTGAAAAATCTGAGTATATATATAAAAACCAACCGAATCCATCCGCCTCATTGACGTACTTAGCCAGGAAATTGGTTATTGAGCAAGATCCCCCAAGCTTACACATTCCAGGATGTGTATCTTTATCTTAATAAAAAGTTTTATTTTGAATCTTTTGTATTTGCGTCTTAACAATTTTACTAAATTCCAAATTGACTTAATTAGAAAGCTTCACCACAAATATATGTGTAAAATTCAATGGAACGAAGAGGGAAAGAAAAACCCATGTGTGTTTACGAAGGTACACCATATTCTAACCAAAGTGTTGAAGTATTTTCCTCCTTAAATATAGATATAATCATGATTTCCATTAACTCTCTATTACTGTTTTTTATATTATAAAATTCACAAACATGAAAAGAATACTTTAGCTTTTTTCTTAGTGGTATTAGGGATCTCCTTGCTCTTATTCTCAATAGTATTCATTATATCACTGTCTTTAATTTCATTGGTGGTGGTAAAACCGATCTCCTTCCTCTTATTCTCAATGGTATTCATTATATCACTGTCTTTAATTTCCATGGGGATATTAGTGATCTTTTTCTTATTCTCAATGGTATTCATTATCTCACAAGCATATTCATCCCATTCAAGGGCTAAACAATGCCCCATTGGTATTTCTAGTCAAAGAGTGGGTACTCTTGAATTCATTTGAGTGCTGTTAGTATCTTCAAGTTCCATCAAAGTAGAACTAGTCGTATGTTTTTATGAACAAAAAAATCTTCATTCATAATTTTATCATTCTGAACTCTGTTATAGATAATTTTCAGCCTCCATCTCTTTTAAATAATTATTTTATCAAGTGATAAATGCTCTCATCTAAACTTCCACACATATGACAAAAATAAGGAGCAGCCTTTGACCTTCCCCTCCCGATAAACTTATTATTTGGGCCAGTGGCAAACTATCGGCCCTCATTACAATTTATAACTTTATTTCATTTCTTTCAAACCCACCTTAAAAAATAAAACTTCACCTCAAATGTCCTTCAACCAACAATAAAGACCCATTGAATTCGAAAGCCAACGCTAGACCTGCCATGCATGTATGTCATGGTCCTGTTTAAATGATTATTTTATCAAGTGATAAAGGCTTATACCTAAATCTTCACACATAGGACAGAAATAAGAGTAGTATTGATATAATGGTAGAGACAAGACAGGTACCCAATGTAGCTATAATGATAGAGACAAGACAGGTATCCAATGTAGCTATAATGATAGAGACAAGACAGGTACCCAATGTAGCTATAATGATAGAGACAAGACAGGTTCCCAATGTAGCTATAATGATAGAGACAAGACAGGTACTCAATGTAGATATAATGGTAGAAACAAGACAGGTAACCAATGTAACTATAATGATAGAGACAAGACAGGTACCCAATGTAGCTATAATGATAGAGACAAGACAGGTACCCAATGTAGCTATAATGATAGAGACAAGACAGGTGCCCAATGTAGCTATAATGATAGAGACAAGACAGGTACTCAATGTAGTTATAATGGTAGAAACAAGACAGGTACCCAATGTAGCTATAATGATAGAGACAAGACAGGTACCCAATGTAGCTATAATGGTAGATACAAGACAGGTACCCAATGTAGCTATAATGATAGAGACAAGACAGGTTCCCAATGTAGCTATAATGATAGAAACAATACAGGTACCAAATGTAGCTATAATGATAGAGGCAAGACAGGTATCCAATGTAGCTATAATGATAATTAGCGGACAGTACTCCCATATAGCTATAATGATAAGTAGCGGTCAGTATTCCCGCCATACAATCACAAAAGTCATGACCGATTTCATGGTATGGTGATTCGTTTCCTTTGTATGAAATTGTGAAATTCTTTCTGTAATTAATTTTTTAGGTGTGGTTGACTTATGTTTAACCTTGAACACGGATATAAAAACTCCGACGATTAGTTATATTCTCAGTTCAGAATCGGCATTTGAAATATAATGATGCATTTAAATAAAAGGAATATTGACGAAAGCTACACGCAAGAAGTAAGTTATTCTTTTATATTCATAGCGGGTAAAGAAATTAATTCTACTAAAATTTATACAGACCCTATTATAGTTAACAGATTGTTAAATATTTTTTGAACCTGGATCTCCAGAGGTCGGTAAAGAGCAATATCAAAACAAGAAAAAAAAGTATGTAAACACTGTATTTAAATGGCTTGCGAGCTTAGCACATGAGTTAAATCATACCTATTTTTTATTCCGGACCAAAGTTCCCCACATTCGTAAGCCCACCGGCCCCACATTCGTTCCCCACCGGCCCAAAGTGCCAAAATCGTCCAACCCCCTCCCTCCAACCCACTCCCTCCAACCCCCTACCTCCACCCCCCTCCAACACCCCCTCCAACCCCCCCCCCCCCGACATTTTTTAAAACATTTTTTTAACATTTTTTACATCTCTTAGAATGTCATGAAACACACTTAAAACATAAGAAATTCACATTTAATATTTTCCAACTTCAAAATGGGAATGATATAGATATGTGTGTTGCGACTTTTACTATTAGAAAAATAATGTTTGTAGTAACCCATTTTTTTTTCTGACAGATTTTTTTTAACTTTTTTTTCAACTTTTTTTTATACATCTCCATATCATATCAGAAAAATAGAATGCCACTTTTAATTTAAATCAAAAAAAATTATTCTTGTGCATACTATTGATGAGGACTGATGGTTCTCTTTCAAGATTTTTTCATGACAAACAAACTTTTTGTTTAGGATTTTCCAGAGCTACCCCAACCTATTAAGAAGATAAGAAGGGGTGAAGCGACGCCAGTGGTCAGTTCAAACAGACAGACGGTTATACAATATGGTCGTAAGTCGAATCCATTGATACAATCAACATTAACCGTAAACCGTCCAATAGCCAACTATCCAGCTGTCACAGCCAGCATCCATAGCAATATGACACAACCATCCGGATCCATTATACACCAACCAACTGTCAACTGGTCAATTCCCACATCCAACGCTCACAACAAGATGACACGACCACCTGGACCCATCATACACCAACCAACTGTCAACTGGTCAACTGCCACACTCAACATGCAAACCATACTCCCATTTCATGAAGCTGATGTAGTCATGGAACCAGCCACCTCTCTCCGTGATAACGTAAGAAGAATTGTATCTTCTCTCTCTCTCTCTCTCCCTCTCTCTCTCTCTTATCTCTTTTTATGTCTATCTCGGTGTGCATGTTGTAAAAAAAAACAAGAAAAAAAAACATTGTCAATGTTAGGATCTAGAATGAATGAAGAATAATAAAAAAAAGTAATAAATGGGTAGCGGTTCTACAGATTTAGGTCATTAAACACTGAAAATATTTTTTCAGCTTAATTGAGGTGTCAGATCACCATATAAAAAAATATGGCATAATTTATCTTTCTTATATCAGGTTACACTCGAAGAATCATATTAAACACACACACGCACACACACACACAAAAACACACACACACACCCACACACACACACACACACACACACACACACACATACACACAAACACACACACACACGCAAAAAAAAAACACTCACAAACAGACATTCTAAATATTCTTTTTCTGATAAATGAAAAAATAACTTTACATTCATTTTTTAGATAAATGTACAGGAACTCCCACCACCAAAACAATTCAAAGATAATATCCATGACGAATCACAGGAATGGATTACAAATTTGTTAAGTGATAGGTTTGGTGATGATTGTAGTCGTAGTAGTAGTAGTATGCTTCTCAGTCCTGATGCACTCGAGGGTTTGTTTAGTGAGTTTGGGGATTCCACACCACACAACATCCCCACCATTGATAAAATTAGTGCAAGACATGAAATCCTCGTACCACCCCCTATCATGTCCGATTTTAATTTTAGTATGCTTCCTCCGAATATAGGGGATAGTTATATTAATGTACCAAGTACATCTACAGGGGGTAGAACTCAACCAGCTACCCTCGAATGGGCAAATCGTCTCAGTCCTGATACACTCGAGGGTTTGTTGAGTGAGTTGGGGGATTTCACACCCCGCAACATCCCCATCATTGAGCAAATTGGCGGAGGACAAGAAATCCCTGTAACGCCCCCTTTCAAGCCCGATTTTAATTTAGTTGACTCTGCCTTGCAAAATTTATTTGTTTATAGAGCTGAGTTTGAGGACCCATTTAATTCACTAACATCAGGTAGCATTATAACGGATCTGGTAGACATAGTACACTCCTATGTGGGCAAGATTCGAGCCCTTTTTGAAAGAGTGATTCGGGAGGGTGGTGGGAGGGATGGGATTAAGGCTGCCGTCACACAAAAATAATTTATTTCAATGAAAAGGCGGATGAGGTATATGAGCATTATTAACGTATGGAAATGCTACCACTTCATCCGGAACCGAATAATTTTGAGGGTGTTTTTATGGAATGGGTTGACAATATAGTAACAAAATTGGATAATTATACTGAGTTGGGTAGGGGGTCAGTGGTTTTATTTATTGGGAGTTTAGATGTTAATGTGAGCAAATTTAAAAAGAATTTTATTTTAAGAGGTGGGAGGGGGAAGGTGGGACCAAAATTTAATGATGATTTAAAGGGGTGTAATGGTTTACAACGCTTCAATTTCGATACAGGGCTTCAATGCTTCAAATATGCATTTCTTGTGTCAGCTCACAAGCCTCTGAAAGAGAATGCTAGTAAGACACTGTTGGACAATTATGCAGTTAATGGGAGTCCAAATTTCCCTATTGTAGATTTCAATTGTTTAAATGATCAATACCCAGTAATGCTTAATGGGATAACTATTTTTGAGTGGGCTAATGCAAATTAAAAAATTGGTGTTACTGTGCTACAATATGAAACAGAATTTGAGGGGGGTGACCGTAAAAATGGGGTTATATTTCCAGTGAGGGCTCCGTCCGTTGAATAAGTGGAACATTGGGTTTGGCTTCTTTACAAGCCAGCCAGTGATCCCGATTCAATTAGACATTTTTTTCCAATACCAAAAATAAGTCTGGTTTTAAGGGAGGGTAAAAGGGGACGTTACTATTGTTCAACATACCTTTCTAGATTCCGGTCAGAAATTACGTTAAACAATCATATGAAGCATTGCAAGCGTCACGGATGTCAATCTATGCAAACGGTTAGTGGTGACAGGGCCATTATGCGATTTAAGAACTTTCAAAACTCACTCCAACAGAGTGACAAGGTGGTCTTAGACTGCGAAGCCGCTCTCATAGATGTGTATGATCCATTGAATTCAAATCTTGTTAAAAAACATGAGGTCATTGCAGTCTCTTATGCTCACGCACAAAGAGACTCGTGTAATTCCATGCAATTGGTAGAGGTTGCCAAGAGGGTTTGGGCTGAGGGAGGGTGTAAAAACGGGTGGGATTATTGTAGATTATACCTGGCAAGTGATGTATTGACGTTGCTGAATATTGTGTGTAAGAACACGGATACAATCTATGGGGAATTTGGGTTGGATTTAGGTTATTATTTTTCCACTCCTCATTTGGTGATGAATTTAATTCTTAAAATCAGTAAAGATGAAATAGGCTTGATCACTGAAGTGGATCAGCAGCTATTTGTAGAGATATCAATGAGGAGAGGGTATGTTTTTCATGGAGATCGTATCCTTGAAACTGATCCGACTGGACAAGACACCGATGTAAAGTCGGATGCAGTTTTCTTAGATATGAACTCCCTCTATCCGTCGGCAATGTCTCACTACTCTTTGCCGTTTGGAAACTATAAAGAGCTTAACGATCCCCGTGCTTCAGATTTCCCCAACATTGCCAATGTTGAGGAGAATGGACCGCGGGGATGGTTTTTTGAAATCAATGGTGAAATACCCGTGGAGCATCATGACTTGGTGAAGGATTTGGTTTTCCCATGCATAAACAGAGCGGTGACTAGAGACTCTTTGTGTCCAAACAATATTTCTAAGGGAGAGGATGGTGGTGTTCACTGGACACCTTCAAAACAAAAACTTATCGCCGACCTTCACCCGAAAGAGAATATTGTTGTACATCACGTTCTTTTTGCGGTGGATGGTAGCCAACGGTTTCAACGTCACAAGGATACATAGAGCCCTCCAATTTGACCAGAAACCCTATTTATATTTAGTGATATATTTAATTAATTAACAAAAAGTTTAAATACAAAAATCAATATGATTCAACCAAAACCAAACGGTTGACGTCGGAACGTTTATTGACACTTTTGTTGATAAACGTTCCGAAGTGAAAACGAAGGTTGAAAAGAAAATTTTTAAACTCATTTTGAACTCAGCCTTCGGTAAAATGTGTGAGAGTGTACGCAATCGAAGTCGTTGTGACGTTGTGACTGACCCAAAAGAATGTGTTCGAATCGTTGCCGATCCTAACTTCACATCATTCCCCATCATAGACTCGAATATGGTCCTCTTAAATAGAAAAAAAGAAACGTAATTCTCAATAAAAATATTGCAGCTGGCAGTGCAATAACCGAAATATCGAAAAAACTCATGTTGTCATTCTATTACAATGTGTGTAGGCGCCAATGCCCGGGGGAGCGAGAAGTTCAAGTATATTATGGGAATACCGATTCACTTTTGCTAAAAGTTAGAACTGCGAATTTATTGGAAGATTTGGAAAAAGGCGTGCACAATAGCTCTCGAATGGACTTTACCAATTGGGACGAGTCCATTTACCCAGAGTTAGTGAATCGTCAGGCTCCAATTCAGTTATTAATTTTAAAATCAGAGACGGGATGAGACTTGATTTCCAGTGGTGTGCCTGCAGGTCCGAAAGTGTACTGTGTGCAAACACACAACGAGGTAATCAAAAAAGTTTGCAAAGTGGTGCCTAGACACTATGTGAATAAGAATTTCGACATGAATGTATACAGAACCCCTTTTAAAATGCTGTAAATAAAAGTGATATTATTATTTTAAGTGCATCCTTTAATGAATGTTGTATGTTTTTATAAATAAATTAAAAAAAAGTGTATCTATTAAAGTGTTTTTTTTTCTAGTGCCTATGTAAATGTTATATTTTTTTTATTTTAGATAAATTAAAAAAAAGTGGACTTTTTTCATGTTTAATGTGCTATTTTTCAATCTAGTGTTTTTTTTAAGTGTTTTTACTTTTTTATGTGTATGTATAATAAAAGAAAATATGATGCTTTATTCTTCTTCTTATCATTTTTATTATTTTTGAACAGAGTAGTAGTAGTAGTAGTATTAGTAGTAGTAGTAGTAGTAGGGAAATTATTTAGTCATTAAACAGCTATAGTCTACAGTTAGTTGTCTAGGTGAACTGTTGAAGGGAACATGTATCAATTTAAAACACCATTCAGATCGTTTCTATGTGGACCATCAATGTCCGGCAAAACAACACTTTTAACAAAAATATTTCAAAATCGTGATAAAATGTTTTTAGAAAATCCAACTAAAATTTTCTATTGCTACAGTGTTTGGCAAGAATCCTATGATAGAATAAAAACTATTGCCCCTGATACGAAATTCATATATGGACTAGACATTTTCAACAGTATTGAATCAAACTTATGGTTGATTATTGACGATCTGGCTGAGTCCATTGGAGAATGGTCTCAGGAGATGATACAATTGTTCACTGGCCAATTTCATCATCAACGGATCTCCGTAACCCGAGTTCTACACAATCTCTTTCAGCAGAGCAAGTGTATGAGAACACTTGCTTTGAATCGCACCTACTATATCATCTACAGAGCTGTTCGTGATTCCAGTTCCCTCATAACGATAAAAAGACAGGTGTATCCGGGTGAACCAAAATTCCTACTCTCGGCCTACAATCAGGCTACCAACAAACCCTACGGAACAGTAAAAAAGGTCGTTAGTTGCAATCATGACACTGAAGAAACTACATGAACATCGACATTTATTCATCGTCCTAGGTAATTCAAAGCCACGACTCAGGAAGGCCATACTCAAACATGGTGTCGACAGAGAATTTATTAATCTCGTATCAGAAATTTGTTTAAATCTAACCGAAGGCAATGTTCAACTGCCAGATGCTGTTAAGCAACAGACAAAGCAACATCGTTCCCTTGTACGCTCCCTAGCATCAGCAGCAAGCAAATGTAAAGGAAACGATTTTAAAAGAAAACGACTTCTTCAAGCGGTTGGTAACTTCTTTAGACTTTTACTGCCAATCATTGCAGGACTTGTAAACAGTTTTCTCTAGAGAGAGAGAGAGAGAACGGCCAAACCCTATAAATTGACTCCAATTGAACTCGCCCCTTCGCCAAAAGAACATTTCGAGGACAATCTCAATAAATTCATTAACAATGAGACAATTGCCGACGATGAAAAAATAATTCTGCTTCAAAATGCACTTCGCCGAGTGGACAAACACAAGCTCTATCGTGAGAGACCCCTCAAAGTAAATGTCATTGAATCCAATAGGGAAATGACTCCATCATCATCATCATCATCATCAACAACGATAACACCAAAACAAGAAGAAGATTTGTCTAAAGTTATGACAAGTCTTGCAGATCTAATGCCACATTCGTATCGTGAACAGTGTAAAAGACTCTTGACATATCTCAATGACAGTGAACATGTTCAAATTGATGCCAATGGGAATTAGGCTATAATCCATGGCAAGACCTATATTCTACTTGATTTATTATCAAATTTGGTCACGAATCCTAAAAGACTTGTATCATTTGACAGTCACCTGCACACTTTTTTAAACTCATCAAACTTTCCCAAAAGCCTTATTGCTAATAAACATATTTTAAAACGATTAAAGGAATTTAGTCAAATATCAAAAGATGTTTTTAAATCATTTTCGGAAAATACTACTAGCACGCCAAGTTGAAACAATGATTTGACAAGAGTTATGAGTGGGGGAGTCAAGCGAAGACGTCTTAACATTACTGCATACCCCTCACCATCACCTGTTAGTAAGCAAATGGGCAGTGGACACTTCACTACGTGTTTACGTTCAAAATGGTTGAAGCATGGAAACATGTTTATGAGAATATTGGTGCATTGGGAAGTTTAAGTTCACCCACCACACTTGCTCAAGTCACTGGACTTGAAAAGAATTGGGCGGCAGAGTATCTACAGAATGAATCAAATTACACACTAAATCGTAATCGTAGAGTTCGTGGTAATCAATATCGAAAAACTAAAGCCTTTTTCCCATTAAAAATATTACAAGTAGATCTTTTGACTCTGGATGAGATTCAATGGTGTCACAATCACCCCTAAGAGTACATTCTACTTGCAATCAGTGTTTTTAGTCGCTATGCATATGCCATTCCATTGCGGTCAAAGAGTGGCGATGACGTTGCTAAAGCTCTTGAAATCATCCTTGAACAGGATTGCTATAAGAAGATTCAAACAGATCGGGGTAGTGACTTTGTTAATCCTCATGTAAAGAAGGTTCTACTGAAATAAAATACAATCCTCTATCATAGTCATAGTCCAATAAAGGCAGCATTGGCCGAACGACTTATAAGAACTATTCGACTTTAATTTCTAGATATTGCACTTTAAAAAATATAGCTGCTTTTATTCATGATTGGGTTAAAATAATGTTGATTTATAGTCAACGTCCACATCGACCCCTGTCCAACTCAACCCCAACAGAAGTTCATCTTGATGTCAATAAATTTGACACTTTTCTTAAACAGTATTCCAATGGTGCTGGTGGTAATGAGAAGAAAAAGAAGAAAATCAATGTTGGTGATGCTGATCGAATCAATCGAACTACTAATGTTTTTGAAAAGGGTAATTACTTATGGTCCACTGAACTTTTTAAAGTCTCCAAACTCTTGGACACTACACCCATAACGTATCGTCTACGTGACTTGAAAGATGATGAGATTCTTGGCGGCTTTTATGATTATGAATTACAAAAAGTTAAAAACACTGGAATCTATCAGATTGAAAAGATATTGAAGACTCTTACTCACAGGGGCACGAAACAGTTGCTTGTTCGTTGGCTAGGATACAACTCTGATTTTGATTCTTGGATCAGTGCTGAAGATATTGACAATGCCCAATGATTTTTATGTAACGCTTATGTCCAATGTCTCTGATCCTCTCTACAATGATTTGAATAAAACTAGTGATTTTTGGACGAAACTCTCTGCCACCATCACTCTTGACAATGGAAAGTGTTAAGTGGCTATTGTCGAAGGCATTCTCAAAAATCCTTACGATGTCCTGAGAAAGGATCGTCTTCATGAGATAATAGTCATAACATACGATTGGTCATTCTTTTTTAAGTATCAGTGGGTTGAAGCATTTAAATCTGGTGAATACCCGGATGTTACACTGAGATATAAAGAATATTGTACTATGACGGATTTGTGTCGTGCAATCAATAGAAAAATCTCATATCGCAGGAATGGTACCTTCCATTTTAATTATTTAATGGAACATGATAGGATTTCCATTACCTCACCCCTTGACACTGAACTGATTCATCTCGATGATAATCTGAGAGATGTTATTGGCTTTAGACAGAATATGATCAATGGGAAAAACGCTGGAACTGTTAGCGGGATGGATCAAGTTATTTTTACTGATTATCCACCAGGTATCGCCTCGGACTCTTGCATATTTCTCTACGCGTCCTTTGTGGAAACATAGGGAGTTGGTTATTCAAATGTCCCCCTCCTACGTGTTCTTGAACGAAAAACAACCCATGAACAAGACCATCACTATAATATAAAGCACCTTCAGTATGTACCTGTAAACACTTCGTATTTGGAACTCTGTCAGTTAAAACTAAGAAGTGAAGTTGGTGATCCTCTAGCAATAACAAAAGGTTTGGCCGTGATTACATGTCATTTTCCACCTATTGAGCAACAACAACAACGACAACAACAATAAAATGGCTAATAGAAAAAATATATTTGTATGCCCTGATATTGATTTCAATGTTGCTCCTTTCCAGCCATGACCATTGGGTCATAAAAATGACCATTATGAAGGCCATTTATCACTGTTTAGATAAGGTCTAGGCAGTTGGTTTGCTAAGCTACTTCACAGTACAAAACCGCTGGCTGAGAACTAAATTTCGCCAGCTGCTGCGAATTTTGCATGCTTTAAGATATATGATTGGGGGGGGGGGGATTGTAAAGATTTTAAAGAAAGTGTCTAAAAAAATCTCAGGTCCAGCGCACGATCCCTTGGCGAGCGATTGAAACAAAGTGGAAAAGGTTTTAAAAGGAGGAGAAACATCTCTTCACTCATCAGTCTGTACTCAGGTCAGGAGCGAAAGACATCATCATCATCCCTCTTGTCAAAGAAAAGTAAGAAAAAGAAACCAAGAAGAAAAATTGTTCGATCGAAAAGGGACTTCTTTTCCTAGATGGCATATCTACCCCAAAAGGAATCTCATCCCACTGTCACCACATCTCTAAATCTTTTCATTGCAGAAGGTGTGGATGTCAATGTAAAACATGGGTACTATGAACAATTTTATCCAAAGCCACCCCTCTCTGAAAACATACATTTTCAAATTTATTCCAATGAAGACTACTTCATAGATTTATCGTCCACATTATTGATTTAAAAATTGCGGTGAGAAAAAAGTCTGACAATTTACCTCCCTCCAACGTCGATGGAACATCGTATGAAAATGGTATACTGCAAAATTTATTTAAACAAATAGCCGTCTACATAAATGGAATACTGGTGAGCACTAGAAATATTCTACCGAACTAAACGAGCTAATTGCACATTAATTTGATGGCTACAATAACATTTAAGACATTGAAAGGTCGGCCAAGGGGCTCTGACTATAGATCAAATTTTGATACTGACGGTGAACTCACTTGGACGGTGAACAAGGAGTATTATTTAGTTGGTAGACTCAAATCATGAAATATTCAATATATCCCAATGGATGCCCCCCAATGTTAAAATTGATATAAAGTTACAACTTACACCGTCCAATTTCATATTGAGAAAAACACTTGATGCAGCACCCGATGCTAACATCAATCTCACTTCGGCAATACTTCATGTGCGAAAATAACAGGTTATGAGTTCTGTTGCTTTGGCAATTGAAAAACTAAGAGCCTCTGGAAATAATATCAAACTGCTCGTTTCTCACACGATCGCCAATCAACGTCATATTGCCACTGGATCAAGTACCTACACCGATTCTTCATTTATCAATGGTGAAATTCCATCGAAACTTGCCTTGGCTTTTGTAAAAAGTGCCAGTGCCATAGGATCGTGGACAACCTCGCCACTTGAATTTGAATTATTTGGACTTTCCTCTCTTGTCTGTAAAGTAAACGTAATTCCTCTATACAATTTGTCCTTTGATAAATCCTATAGGACCCTATATGAGTTGACAATACAATCCCTAGATCGAGATTCTCAACTATATGAAAATGGTATTAGCGATTCAATGTTCGCAAAAAGTCATGGTATCATTGTTTTGGACTTGTCTGGTACTCAAGATATGGGTATTTTCCGAACGGGTACTATACGTTTGGAGTGTACCTTTAACAAACCATTGACAGAGAGTGTAACATTAATCTCACTCAATCAATTTGAAACCTACTGGGAAATTACTCCCGATGGTAGTGTTCTTTTAGACTTGGCACTATGAACACTACTCAAATATTCAATGTATTTAACATGGATCCTTTTATGTCCAAATACACATCCTACTGAATACCCTCAGATTTCCTTTAATATATTCATACTGTTAACAAAACTAGTATCATTGTTAATAGTAGTCCATCGACTATCAACCAGTGAAGAATATAGAATTTTTTGATCCTCTTGGTCTACCATATGCATGCTACACACCACACATTAAAGACTACCTTGAAGGAAGTGGGAAGACAATTATTCAAAATCGGATGCGAGTACAGGATCTATCGACCAAAAGCTGTGGTAGCTCTTGGTCTACCATATGCATGCTACACACCACACATCAAAAACTACCTTGAAGGAAGTGGGAAGACAATTATTCAAAATTGGATGGGAGTACAGGATCTATCGACCAAAAGCTGTGGTTTTCATGCATTACTTTATTTCATTTTTCGATGTCATGATTATACTTTCAGTGAATTTCTCAACATTTATGTACACAGTCCACGTTTGAATGACTTTCTAGTAGAAAATACTCTCTCAGACCTGTACAGTATTGATTTCAGTGACCTAAGAATAAAGTGTTTTAAAAATGCATGTGAATTTGTCTATTAATAAAATATATATACACTATAAAAAAGTCTATTGCCTTCATTTGTTTAGATTTCTTCTTCTTCATAGTCATTTAGATTGTCATCATCATCATCATCATCCTAGTCATCGTCGTCGACAACGATCAGTGGTGTCAGATCATTTTGATTCAACTTCTACTGATCCTGTTGTGCAAAGCCCGGATCACATTTACCACAATATATTGTAACTTCATTTTTATTAAATCTTCTTGTGAAGTCAATGATACTATTACGATTCATATTGTAAAAGTAACTTGTTTCTATCTGATTATTTGAAGTAATGTTGCACACAATATTCTCATATGAAGAGTCACTTTCTGTAACAGCCAAATAAAAATCGTTAGGTTTATAATCATTACTTGCATTGTCCTCATAACGATGACGCAGGAACCATGCTCTCTTCATGTTCTTACAATTGAAACGTGTTCCAAATTCTTCTTCCCAATACAATTTAAAGCCGCGACGATACCAATCCCTTGGAAATAAATTGAAGTCACGTTTAGGGTTTTTTCCAATCATACTAGGGTAAGTATTTTCCCACTGGTCACACTTATCAAAATGACAATTGGAGTATAGATATCCATTAGGATGACAGTCACAAGTCTCTTCAAGACAGGTATTACAGTCCTTAGTTTGTACAGCATGTCCTTTATGCAATTTACATGGATTGCATAGTCTACACTTTTCATTATAGTCATCAACTGTAGTACAGTTCTCACATGACGACCAGCTGCCCAAAGTATATAAACATAGTGAACATGTATACTACATTTTTCCGATGTTGTCCGTCTCACTGCCAAAAAGAAACTGACTCAAAATCAACAAAAAAATAACATTGTCTTCTAGGAGGAGGAGGAGTAATCGAGCATCGTCACAAAAACTTATTTCCTACTGTTTTAAAGAATGCATTTCTAGGTAGTGGTTAAAAGCAGAATCACAATGTCATTTTGCTTCGTTTCAATTAATACATCAATAAATTGAGTAAATGCATTTGATTCGCAATGCATAAGCTTCATACAATAATCCAAGGATGGATAATCAGATCCCATTATACAGTTAATTATTTCTAGAGAAAATATTTTCCGTTGAAGAGATAATTCCAAAAAGTCATCATCTAACACTAAACATGTTTCCAGTTTGACTAGATTCCGTAAGATCTTCTGTTTCTCAAATCCAATCATTCTTGATATTCCCACTACCAACTATAGACTAAAATAACAAATGCAAGTTTCTACTTTGTGCAAAATCTCAATACCTATTGGACACCGCCACCACCACCACCATAGAGAGAGAGAGTGGAGTAAACGATCATCTAGAGTGTCTAATAAAAAAACATTATAAGAAAAAACATTTTTATTGACAGAAATGTAATAAAAGAATATATTTTCACTCTCTTTGCGTTAGGTGAATCAATCCATTTTCCTCAATGTGCTTCATAATAGCATTCAATCCATGTTGTAGTCGTGATAAATACATTATATTGACTTTTGCAGCAAAGCATAATTGTTTATCTCACTTAAATTTACTCACTGATATAACGTATCTGCCAAACATCTCATCCCACTCAAATGTTAGTCGGGAATCCTGTCCAATTTCAACTGCTACATTGGGGGCCCTTGTCTTCACAACATCACTGTTGGCTCCTTCGAGGTGTAATAATGTGAAACTACTCATTCTCACAATATTTGAACGTTTATTTCTCCAATTTGAAATAATGTAAACTAATCAAATTCAACTTATTGACTGAGATACTAACTCGGTATCGGACTTTTTATATCCACGCTCAATGTCAGAGTGAACGAATCACCATACCATGAAATCGGTCATGACTTTTATGCTTGTATGACGGGAGTACTGACCGCTACTTATCATTATAGCTATATGGGAGTACTGTCCGCTACTTATCATTATAGCTACATTGGGTACCTGTCTTGTCTCTATCATTAAATCTACATTGGGTACCTGTCTTGTCTCTAACATTATAGCTACATTGGGTACCTGTCTTGTCTCTATCATTATAGCTTCGTTGGGTACCTGTCTTGTCTCTATCATTATAGCTACATTGGGTACCTGTCTTGTCTCTATCATTATAGCTACATCGGGTACCTGTCTTGTCTCTACCATTATAGCTACATTGGGTACCTGTCTTGTCTCTATCATTATAGCTACGTTGGGTACCTGTCTTGTCTCTATCATTATAGCTTCATTGGATACCTGTCTTGTCTCTATCATTATAGCTACATTGGGTACCTGTCTTGTCTCTACCATTATATCAATACTACTAATAAGGACCAGCCTTTAACCTTTCCCTCCCGAAAAACTTTCTTCTTTGGCCCAGTGGCAAACTATGAACCCTCATTTCAATTAATAACTTTCTTTTTCCAAATCCCCATCAAAAAATAAAACTTCACCTCAAATGTCCTTCAACCGACAATAAAGACCCATTGAATTCGAAAGCCAACGCTGGACCTGCCATGCATGTATTTCATGGTCCTGTTTAAATGATTATTTTATCAAGTGATAAAGGCTTATACCTAAATATCCACACATAAAAAAGAAATAAGGACCAGCCTTTGACCTTTCCTTCCCGATAAACTTTCTTCTTTGGCCCAGTGGCAAACTATCAGCCCTCATTTCAATTAATAACTTCTTGTTTTTAATCCCCCTCAAAAAATTAAACTTCACCCCAAATATCCTTCAATCAACAATAAAGACCCAGTAAATTCGAAAGCGAATTTTTCATCACCCGCACCCTAAGCATCACTAGATTTTTTCCCCAAAGCCTAACCATGTTAATTAGCCTAAAACTTCTTAAGGAAATCCTACCTATATCACCTCTAACTACCATACTACTTGTTTTCTTAGTTATTCCTAGATCTGAACCTTAGAACCATAGGGCACTTCTCCTATGATTTTAGCCCTGAAAACCTCTTTAACTACTTTGATCTTTTTAATATCCCTACGCTGACTTTCTCTCCCAATAAACTTTCTTCTTTGGCCCAGTGGCAAACCATCAGCCCTCATTTCAATTAATAATTTCGTTTCATTTTTTTTCAGCCCCACCTTAAAAAATAAAACTTCACCCAAAATGTCCTTCAACCGACAATAAAGACCCACTGAATTCGAAAGCAAACGCTGAGCTTGCCATGCATGTATTTCTTGGTCCTGTAAAATGCTTCCAATGAATCTACTTACTTGGTCCCCCCATATCCTCGAGACCTAAACCATCCCCCACATATGTCTTAATCCACATTGATCTAAGACACTCTTAATATGGTAAGGCCACCCCCTATCTGAGCTGTCTTTCAAAATTTCTAAATAAACCGCCTTCATCACCTGCACCCTAGGCATCACAACAATTTTTTTGCAAATCCTGAGCATGTTAATTAGTCTACGACTTCTTAAAGAAAACAAACCTAAATCACCTCTAACTACTACACTACTTGTGTTCTTAATTATCCCTAGACACCACTTATAATATCCTAATTGCACTATTTCTAGCTTATCTCCCTTCGCATATGCCCCAAACCTCAGAACCAAAGGGTTTTACACCTAAGATTTTAGTCCTGAAGACCTCTTTAACTACTTTGACCTGTTTAGTATCCCTACGCTGCCTTTCCCTCTCGATAAACTTTCTTCTTTGGCCCAGTGGTAAACTATCAGCCCTCATTTCAATTAATAACTTTGTTTCATTTTTTCTTCAAACCCACTTTTAAAAATAAAACTTCACCCCAAATGTCCTTCAACCGACAATAAGGACCCAGTGAATTCAAAAGCAAGCGCTGGGCTTGCCGTGCATATATTTCTTGATCCAGGAAAATGCTTTCAACTAATCTACTTACTTGGCCCCCCATATCCTCAAGCCCTAAGCCATCCCCCACATATGGCTTAGTCCACACTGATGTAAGACACTCTTAATTGGGTACGGCCACCCCCTTCCTGAGCTGTCTTTCAAAATTTCTAAATAAAGTCACCTTCATCTCACGAACCCAAGGCATCACTAAAATTTTTCCCAAAGCCTAACCATGTTAATTAGCCTACGACTTCTTAAACAAAACAAACCTAAATCACCTCTAACTACTGTACTACTTGTATCTCTAACTACTGTATCTCCCTTCACATACCCCCAAAACCTCAGAACCATAGGGCATTACACCTAAGGTTTTAGTCCTGAAAACCTCTTTAACGACTTTGATATGTTTAATATCCCTACGCTGAATGTCCTTCCCAATAGACTTTCTTCTTTGGCCCAGTGACAAACTATCAGCCCTCATTTCAATTAATAACTTTATTTCTTTCTTTTTTCAAACCCACCTCAAAAAATAAAACTTCACCCCAAATATCCTTCAACCAACAATAAAGACCCAATGAATTCGAAAGCGAATTTTTCATCACCCGCACCCTAAGCATCACTAGATTTTCTCCCCAAAGCCTAACCATGTTAATTAGCCTACGACTTCTTAAGGAAATCCTACCTATATCACCTCTAACTACCATACTACTTGTTTTCTTAGTTATTCCTAGATCCGAACCTCAGAACCATAGGGCACTTCACCTATGATTTTAGACCTGAAAACCTCTTTAACTACTTTTATCTTTTTAATATCCCTACGCTGACTTTCTCTCCCAATAAAATTTCTTCTTTGGCCCAGTGGCAAACCATCAGCCCTCATTTCAGTTAATAATTTCGTTTCATTTTTTTTCAACCCCACCTTAAAAAATAAAACTTCACCCCAAATGTCCTTCAACCGACAATAAAGACCCACTGAATTCGAAAGCGAACGCTGAGCTTGCCATGCATGTATTTCTTGGTCCTGTAAAATGCTTTCAATGAATCTACTTACTTGGTCCCCCCCATATCCTCGAGACCTAAACCATCCCCCACATATGTCTTAATCCACATTGATCTAAGACACTCTTAATATGGTAAGGCCATCCCCTAACTGAGCTGTCTTTCAAAATTTCTAAATTAACCGCCTTCATCACCCGCACCCTAGGCATCATAACAATTTTTTCACAAATCCTGAGCATGTTAATAAGCCTACGACTTCTTAAAGAAAACAAACCTAAATCACCTCTAACTACTACACTACTTGTGTTCTTAATTATCCCTAGACACCACTTATAATATCCTAATTGCACTATTTCTAGCTTATCTCCCTTCGCATATCCCCAAAACCTCAGAACCATAGGGTTGTACACCTAAGGTTTTAGTCCTGAAAACCTCTTTAACGACTTTGATATGTTTAATATCCCTACGCTGACTGCCCTTCCCAATAGACTTTCTTCTTTGGCCTAGTGACAAACTATCAGCCCTCACTTCAATTAATAACTTTATTTCTTTCTTTTTTCAAACCCACCTTAAAAAATAAAACTTCACCTCAAATGTCCTTCAACCGACAATAAAGTAAATTTGAAAGCGATCAAGTAAAATAAAACCCAGTAAATTTGAAAGCGATCACTGGGCCTGCCATGCATGTATTTCATGGTCCTGATTAAATAATTATTTTATCAGATACTTCACCTCAGATGTCCTTCAACCGACAATAAAGACCCAGTAAATTTGAAAGCGAACGCCGGGATTGCCATTCATGTATTTCTTGATCCTGTAAAATGCTTTCAACTTGGCTAATCAACTTACTTTGCCCCCCCCCCCCTATATCCTCATGCCCTTAAGCCATCCCCCCACAAATGGCTCAGTTCACACTGATCTAAGAAACTTTTAATTTGGTACGGCTATCCCCTGCCTGAGCTGACCTTCAAAATTTCTAAATATAGCTGCCTTCATCACCCATACCCTAGGCATCACAAATTTTTTTTCCCAAAGCCTAGCCATGTTAATTAGCCTACGACTTCTTAAAAAAAAAACCTATATCACCTCTAACTACTATACTACTTGTTTTCTTACTTATCCCTAGATACCTCTTATAATATTCTAATTGCATTGTTTCTAGCCTATTTCCATTCACATACCCCCCCCCCCCAACCTCAGACCCATAGGGCATTACACCTAAGATTTTAGCCCTGAAAACCTCTTTAACTACTTTGATCTTTTTAATATCGCTACGCGGACTTCTTAATACCATATTACAACATGCCGCACCTTTTCGATCCTACTTTCTATATGGCTACTAAACCCCTCAGCTTTATCAGATAAGTAGATATTAAAGATGCGGTTTTAAATGACAGCGCTGTACGTTTCCTATATGTTGATTTTCAGTTTGGATAATTGGGTACTTGTGTGTTATACCGACCATACTTATTTGTTTGGTACTTGTCGATTATACCAACCACGCTTATCCATACAAAATTCCCGCGTTAAATATATGCAATCTCTCTCAATCTCTCTGAATCTCACTTAATCCCTTTCAATCTCAATCAACAAAAAATATTGCTACGAGATTAATGAGATTTATGCATGATATTTATATCACAGATTTACAACTAACTTATACATTTAAAATTCCGAGGAAACCTCATTAAAAATACAATTTTCCATCATGACATATCCTAAGCTCCATTAGATTATCAATTTCTTAGTTTCTTACTTAATTTGATTTTCATCATGGGCAATTGTGTAAATATAGGCTATGTTTCAATAGGTCTGACGTCAGTCCCCCCTGGAGTCGAAAGGGTTTTATTACTGACATATGATTTTGGCTATATAATTTCAGGTTAGGGGGGAGGGTACTGTCCAAATACTTTACGCTTATCCCCAATGTGCAAATATATAGTCCCAATTATATTATCATATAAACTAAATGTTATATTAATGCTATATTTCATTAGGATTAACCTAACTTGTGTGATTTGTTTCTGTATCTTTTATTTAGTCGAATTATTGCAACGCGCTCCCTTATAACCTGATTTCTAAGCGCCTTTAGGTACTCCTATGTTAAACGTACTCTTTTATATACTGCATTGGAAACCAGTCACGAAAAACCTAGTTTTGACAGGTTAATTCAAGACATCGCTATAGGGTAATGCAATGTATTGCGTATACGATATTTAAACTATTCTTTTTTGGGGTTTAGGGTGGGGGGGGGGGTACCTAGGTTAGGCTAAGTGTTTAATATGTGGTATACTTTACCCACCAACCCGCCTAATGGGCAAATATATAGCCAAAATTTGTTTCTAAACTATTATATATTCATCCTATTTTGTTTTGTGTAATTAGCATTAACCAAACTAGCAGTATATAAAAGAGTACGTTTAACCTAGGAGTACCCATATTTATGTAGTCTTCAAGTCAAATGGTTCAGCCAATTCATAAAAAAAATTATTTTTATAAAAATTCATCAGTATCATTTATTCTTGAATATTCCGGTATAGTTACAAGATGTTATTTTCATGTTTTTTTTTGATAAAGTCATTTTTGACCTAATTAAAAATCTGTTCCTCTATGTCCCTGCCTGTTTCATTCCAGGTTATAAAAATGACATTTTGAGGATTATGCGACAAAATTAAAGTCTACAAATTCAAATTTAAGTTGAAGTTTATCTATTAAAGTTTCAGTTTCAACTGTAAACTTAAAGTTAAATTCAAAGCTAAATTAGTGTTTCCCTATTAAAACTATATTACCTCCTGGCTAAAATTATCAATTACGTTTGTAAGGCTTTACAATTCTAATCCGTTTGGTTATCCAAAGTTTTCAAATTCTCTTTTCACTTTATAATGTGAGGTGTATTGTTCACCTTTACAAGAATGTGACCTTTGCAATCTATATTTCGAGTGATGTGTTTTTATTTCTCTTAACCTTAAAAAAATTACAACACCAAAACCGTCAATTTAGCATTAAAAGAATCTAGAGGTGGATCTAGAGTAAAACCATGGGGGAGGCCAAATGTGACAACGGTGCCAATAATTGACCAAATTGACAAATCTATTCTAAAAGAGAAGTAAAAAAAAGAAAAAACAAAGAATGAGGGCACTAGAAAACATCTTGGGGGGGAGGCTCGAGGTCCCCCCGGGCCCACTCTGGATCCGCCACTGAGGGAATCTGAGAAAGAAGCCACATCGAGAAAAGCAACTATTTTGACAATTTCTATCTGGATGAGGTTTGGACCAAATTTAAACTTTAATTCCGTCGTAGATAATTTCTGAGACCACGCTGTCTTTCCATGACGATAAAAAAATAAAAGTTCGAATAAGGATCAAATCCTTTAAATAGACAGTGATTTTCACAAAATGTAATAAAATTTCACAAAAAATACTAGATATTTCGGTCACATATTCGGTGACCGTCATCAGTAGTAAAACTACTGATCACTGCATATGTGACCAAAATATGTAGTATTTTTTGTGAAATTTTTTCACTGTTTGTGAAAATCACTGTCTATTAAAAGGATTTGATCCCTATTTGAACTTTTATTAATTTAATTCTGTCTCATTTATGTTTAATGATATTTTATTTTTTCTTTCACTTGAGTATTTTTGTTCCAGAGTGCTTATTAATTGTTCTTTGTTTTATTTATTTATTCACTGCAATTTATTTTTGGTAATGTTATAATCGTTATTTAGTTTTGTTTTTATTGGTTTTACCATAGGGTCCCAAACATACGATTTTTTGTGTGGCGACATATCGCATTAAAAATTAGACACGAAATTCACATGTAAAGGCGATAATTATTATAAGGGGTCACATTAGACAATATATTTGTGTCCGACTTTGATAAACAGCATATTAATTCACCTTTTTAAAACAGCCTACGGTAAAGCCTATATCTCGTCATGTTAGGGTAGGGGCTAAGATATATCAAAACTGATAGCAATGATAACATTTAAAAATAGCTGTTAGTGAGAAATCAAATGGTATATTTTTTCTTTTTGATTTCTCATTTTTTTTTCTTTTCGATTTCATTTTTCTTTTTTTTTTCTTTTTGATTTCTATTATAGCTTTGAAACAAATTGACTACTCCAAAGTGAGTTATTTTTGTTTCTTTTTCTTTTCTATTTGTTTTTTCTTTTTGATTTCTATTCTAGCTTTGAAACAAATTGACTACTCCAAAGTGCCAGTGCTAGAATCAATCTGCCCCATGCTAGCTTAAATATTTAACTGCTATGCCCGATGAAGGTTTTTTTTTGCAAAGCCCAGGCTATACTGCATAAAAAAAATATATATTTTTCAAATTATGCCTAGCCATCTAAATTGGCCTATTAATCTTACCTTCAAATCCAACTTCTTTTGAGACTTCATTCACTTGCTTCCATTACAAGCAGCCTATTCATATGGTGTTTATCAGTTTTAGAGTATACTTTTCTGCAATTTCCAAATGACCAAATCAATTTTTTAATATCCATTTTGATCTTGCCCTTCCTATTTATTTGATATGATTTATTCATCAAAATTATCGGTTAAGTTGAGATCCTTGAACTTTTTCAAAACTTTGGGAAATTGGATAGATTTTAACGAAAATTCACAACACAGAAGTGATATTCACATATCTTAACGAATTTTCGTGTCAGCAAGCAAATAATCTTGCGTGTATGAACCCAGGGTCAGTTTTGGCATTGCCTTTTACTTGTCAGTTAAAAAGTTTTGTTTAATATTTTCAAATTAATTCTTGTTTGTATTTTGATTAACGTTGCTTTATCACATCTGGTGGAGAAAAATTCAAGGTATTTTTTATAATTGTAATTGTTAAGAGAGGTATTTTGCAAATACGAGCATAAACCTTTCAATTCACCTTAATACTAAACTGTAAAATAGGCTAAGAGCAAAAACGCTTTAGGTCTATATTAAATTAATTATTTTTAGTCTCTCCCTTCACCTCTTCCCACCTAAACGATATTTGAAGATACCCTGGTACCCTCATACCTATTGAGATTTTTATTTCAACCCACCCTCCAAGCTCTTTCTCAGATTGTCATAGCTGAATGTTTTGTAAATTTCTGTGAACATACGTTCTCTTGATGTTCTCAGCAGCATGGGCTATTTCGTAGGTACACATTCGATGAAACCTGGTGGTTGCCTTCAAGGGAACGACATTAAAGAGTTTCAACCCAATCGGGGAGTCGAAAACATACCCCTCTGTTCTACCAAAATATAGCTGTCTATACTGGATAATTAGTGGATTTTATTCCCCTTATAACTGAGAAGGGGTTACACTGACTCAGGACGTATGCTTCTGAGATATTTTAGTCTCATATATATCTGTCTCATATATATCTCATATATATGTATCTGAGATATAACAAAACTGTTAGTAATCATGACATTTAAAAATAGCTGTTAGTGTGAAATCAAATGGTATATTTTTCTTTTTGATTTATCATTTTTTTTCTTTTTGATTTCATTTTTCTTCTTTTTTCTTTTTGATTTCTATTTTAGCTTTGAAACAAATTGACTACTCCAAAGTGAGTTCTTTTTCTTTTATATTTGTTTTTTCTTTTTTTCTTTTTGATTTCTATTCTAGCTTTGAAACAAATTGACTACTAAAAAGTGCCAGTGCTAGAATCAATCTGCCCCATGCTAGCCTAAATGTTTAACTGCTATGCCCGATGAAGGTTTTTTTTGCAAAGCCTAGGCTATACTGCATAAAAAAAAATATATTTTTCAAATTATGCCTAAGCATCTAAATTAGCCTATTAATCTTACCTTCAAATCTAACTTCTTTTGAGACTTCATTCACTTGCTTCCATTACAAGCAGCCTATTCTTATGGTGTTTATCAGTTTTAGAGTATACTTTTCTACAATTTCCAAATGACCAAATCAATTTTTCAATATGCATTTTGATCTTGCCCTTCCTATTTATTTGATACGATTTATTCATCAAAATTATCGGATAAGTTGAGATCCTTGAACTTTTTAGAAATTTTGGGAAATTGGTTAGATTTTAACGAAAATTCACAACACAGAAGTGATATTCACATATCTTGTCGAATTTTCGTGTCAGCAAGCAAATAATCGTGCGTGTATGAACCCAGGGTCAGTTTTGGCATTGCTTTTTACTTGTCAGTTAAAAAGTTTTGTTTAATATTTTCAAATTAATTCTTGTTTGTATTTTGATTAACGTTGCTTTATCACATCTGGTGGAGAAACATCCAAGGTATTTTTTTATAATTGTAATTGTTAAGAGAGGTATTTTTCAAATACGAGCACATACCTTTCAATTCACCTTAATACTAAACTGTAAAATAGGCCAAGAGCAAAAACGCTTTAGGTCTATATTAAAATAATTGTTTTTAGCCTCTCCCTTCACCTCTTCCCACCTATACGATGTTTGAAGATACCCTGGTACCTTCATACCTAGTGAGATTTTTATTTCAACCCACCCTCCAAGCTCTTTCTGAGAATGTCAAAGCTGAATGTTTTGAAAATTTCTATGAACATAGCTTCTCTTGATGTTCTCAGGAGCATGGGCTATTTCGTAGGTACACATGTGATGAGACCTGGTGGTTGCCTTCAAGGGAACGACATTAAAGAGTTTCAACCCAATCGGGGAGCCGAAAACATACCCCTCTGTTCTACCAAAATATATCTGTCTATACTGGATAATTAGTGGATTTTATTCACCTTATAACTGAGAAGGGGTTACACTGATTCAGGATGTATACTTCTGAGATATTTTAAGTAATTTTAAACAAATGGGAATCTAAAACATTTTGTGTGAAGTAACTGGAATACACGGAATCACCCAAAAACATACTTCTCCTTGAAAGAGCCAATGAGAGGCTTTGTGAAGAATGGTTTAGGCATTTGAAAAGGTTGAATCTTCAGTTACTTTACAGTGATTCTGACTTTGAAAAAGAAAAATTAAGGTTCCTCAAGTGATTTCAATAGTCATCTCTGAAGATTTTGATACTTTTTTCCAAACATTTTTGGCAGCCCTGAAAGGCTCTTAAAATGACCAAATTTTCTGCTAAAAATTGAATTCTCAGAGACCATTTCCTCAGATTAATTTTTTGTTTGTCCCTAATCTGCATCTTTACCCCATTTCGGATGAGGAAGATAGGGAAACACATAGGGATGGACATTTTGGTCAGACCTATGAGGTGAATTTCTACTGTCCTGGCGTCACAAAAGCACTGCCTAATTAAAGAGTGGAGTAAGATATACTCATTATTGATTTACTTAGTTATTTTTTACCGCTCCAGTTCGCATGGAAGAAGTTATCATAAAAACTTCTGAAAGCACTCATTCGGTTGGAAATTGAAAGTTTTCAGTGTCCTTTTTTTAAGTCACAAGTGGCTGAGTGGAAAGCGAACCCCTAGCTATGTTTTGATTTTGGTCCCCTCCACCCTAAAATATCCGATAAAATTTAGAGATAGGATTTTATTCCACATAGTTGAAAGGTCCAATAACTATGCCTTTGAGGATTGTATAACCCCCATAGCTCCTGGGCAAGGAATTGTCCCGTTGTTTACACATATGATTTGCTATTGGGAAAGGGAAAATTTTACTGCTTACTTTAGTAACTAATCTTAACTATGACCGTTCGCACCTTCTTATTTAACTACATATTAACTGTGAATCACGACTGACAAACGACGATAGAACGTATTTTCAACTGATTTTTTTCTTGCTGCGGTAAATGAGCAGAGAGGCTTGTTACTTTGAAATCCCTTTCATCACTATTACTTCCTTCATACAATCAATCAAAATATAAATTTTCTTAATACAGTCTTTCGAACTTTTTGCACATAGTCTAGTAACTAATGATGTCTTAGTGTTGCTATTTCAAAAGTACGGTCTTTATTGACAGATTCTGGCACCAAATTGCGTTATAATGACGACAGGTAGTATGTTGACATACCTGTCATAATATGGCTGGTATTTTTTGGTCCCAATCTAAGAAATTGTCAATGAGGACTGGGCTAAAAGTAAACTCTAGTAAGAAGGTCGGAAAACGTAAAAAGTCACAGGTTCTTGACGAATTTCAGGTTTTCGGCAATCTATCAGGGATTTTCTAAATTAATGACAGTAACATTGATTCTTGGTGGTCTTTTCAAGTTTTAAAACACGCTTTGAAAAATGAGGTATTATCTGTTGAAATAGATTTTGAGGATAGGGTATCTGAAACATCACAGTTTGCTAACTCTTCATATGAATGTAGGCCTATTTTTTTATCCCGAATTAGCCTAGGAACCCAGCCATATATAAAAACATTAAATATCTACCAAATCATATTATTGACTTGCACTTAAAGTGAATATACCACTCGATGCCTTTTTTATGCTGATTACAAATATAATAATTATTTCTATCAGAAATTAATTTCTTCCCCCCCCCCTATATATGCCAATTCAGGGTATATATTTCTACATTGGGGGGGGGGGCAAATTTTGTTTCTGATGTAAATGGAGGTAATTTTAAACTTTACCTCCACCCCCCCCCTAATGTAGAAATATATACCCTGAATTGGCATATATAGGGGGGGGGGGCTGAAATTCATTTCTGATAGAAATGATTATTATATTTGTAAGCAGCATAAAAAAGGCATCTAGTAATAGGCTATATTCACTTTATGTGTAAGTCAATAGGCTAGCCTAATATGATTTGGTAGATATTTACCAAAAAAATAGGCCTAAGGCTAAAATTCTATTTTAGCTACTTTTGGCTATCTTGAAAAAGGGTTAGGTTAGGAAAATGAAACTTTTTATTTGAGTAGAATTTTAATCCATATCAATGTTATTTTTTTCAAAATTTAGGAAATGTATTTGTATATCTTTAAAACCTTATAAATTGGGATTGGGCAAAGTTGTGAAGCTGAAAACAATTCTGTTGTAGGCCTACTCCATTTAAGCAGAAGATCTATTTTGCAAGGTTTCACTATTATAACACATAGATTTTTAAAGGTCATCAAAGGTCAGGACCCTCTAGAGAGAGAAGGAGTAGAGATAGTTACTTCAAAATACCTTTACAGGACATACTTTAGCCTGTAGACCCATCCCTGAAAGTTTCTTTTTCCTAACCTAACCCCTTTCCAAGATTGCAAAAAGTTGCTAAAGTAGAATTTTACCTCTTTCACTGTTGCACAATTTTTTTAACACATTTCTGGAAAATAAACATGGATTCAACTGCATTTTTCTGTTTTCAAATAATTCAGATATCTAGTTAAACATCATCAGTGGCATCTAATTATTTATCACAAAAACTTGTAAATATACAAATAGTGATAAGTTGGGTTAGATGGCATTTGGGTATTTGTTTGTAAATACTTTTCAAGACTCAGAGAATAGACACAAATAGTTAAAAATTTGATAGAAAAACTGGAAACACAAAGAAAGATGTGAAGACAAAGGTTCTCCTCCTGCAAAGTATGTTAACTTTATTATTCTACATATTATTAAGTAAGAATTGTTTCCTTAATGTGTTTCCCTATGTATGGCTGGTCTCCTAGACTTACACTCATCCTGAATCCAAACATAACATTCATTTAAATCATAGTTTTTTTTTTCAATTAATTTAGACTTTCTTATTTCTATTTTATAAATGCAAATTTGTTAATGATCAATTTGGTAAAGAATAATAGAAATGTACTACTATGGAAAAATACTAAAAGCATATAAAAGACCAAAAAATCCTCATGGTGGTAAAAACACAAAAAGTATTAAAATAGGTATATTACTTTTATTTTTAGAGAGCTGAAGAAATCTTGAGTCTAGGCCACCCCTCCCAATACTTTTGCTTGCCTTTGAATCCCTTCAGCTCCCTAAAAAGCCCAGTTTATGGAATCTAGAAGGACATACATTTGATCTTGGATAATAATTTAATGATGGCAGCTAATCAGATATTTAAAACTCTTCAGCTTTGTTATTAGAGTCTTCATAAATGCCTCTTGCTTGAGCTCTAGGGGCTGGTATATTCAATTGCATCTGGGAATGATGAAAATGGTCTCCTCATTTGAAATTTCACTGAAATAGAAAACATAAAATATACTGCTATTAGGTCTTGATGCCTGATTGTTTAGAGTGTTGCTTTAACCTTCTCTACAGCCTTTCATTGTTCTATGTATAGATTAAGGAATTCTGATACTACAACTACTACTAGCAACATACTGCAGCACCAAACGGCCTAAGGCCAGCACTGTAATGCATGACCCTCCTTTATTCTGATTTATTTAAACCTTCCTGTCTGCACCATCCTAAGAAGTTCCCATTTCCCTTAAGTCTTTCTTTATAGCATTCACCAACCCTATTTTGGGACAACCCATGTTTTGTTTAGCCAAAAAAGGTTGGCCAACAAGGATAATCTGTCAGCCTTTATCTGCAGAATATGTCCTAGCCAACTCAAGCTTTTTCTCATTATAGGTCTAGAAACAGGATTGAACCAAATTTTA
Organism: Artemia sp. Qi Xiang Cuo; assembly: GCF_049724085.1. Taxonomy (NCBI): domain Eukaryota; kingdom Metazoa; phylum Arthropoda; class Branchiopoda; order Anostraca; family Artemiidae; genus Artemia; species Artemia sp. Qi Xiang Cuo. The sequence goes on from NW_028300712.1 coordinate 130,865, forward strand.
CATACAGCTTACTGTTTGAGATATGGTCCGTCCATTGGTTACCTACAACAATCTGCAGGCAATTTTTCTGGAAAACAGCTAAAAATTCCTCCTCTTTTTTTGGGGAGTGCCCATGCTTCAGAACTATACACAACCACTGCCATTGCTGTAGCTTCTAATATTCTAATCTGGGTTTGGAAATTCATCTTCCTATTCTTCCAAACTTGTTTTAACTGTATAAAACACCTTGGTCCTTGCCTATTCTACTTTTAACATCTTTACTGCACCCACCATCTTTACTCATAATAATAACTACATAAGTTAAGCTGTCCACTTGATTGATCTTCTTGTTACCCAATATCACCTCTTCACATTCACTTATTCCTAGTCTGAGCAACTTAGTCTTCTTGACCTTAATTTTCAAACCTACTCTTGCACCCTGTGCATGCAAAACCTCTTAAAGTTCATTCATTTTGCCATCATTTTCATCTAGAAAACTTAAAAAATCTAAGTATAGGAATTATTTACTTCCTGACTGGATTTTGTATTCTCCCATTGCCTTTGCTGTTCTCTTTTGAACAAAGCACATCAAAAACGGGGATCCATATAAACGGGGATAGAATATAACCTTGCTTAACTCCTTGTTTAATATAAAGCCAGCTTCTAAACTCATTTCCTACCTTAACTGCAGCAATGTTGTAAATGTACAAGGCTCTAATTGCTTTAATGTATTTGCCTGGTATACAAATAAAGGATAGGACCTTTGCTATAGCTCTCCTATCAGCTGAATCAAATGCTTGCTCATAATCTTTAATACTGAGGTCTAGAGGTGTTGGATGACCAAGGTGCTTCTCAATTTTTTGTCTAAGAGTGAAAATTTAGTCAACACTTCCTCTACCCCTCTTAAAACAACACTGTTCTTCTCTTCAAACTTTATCTTCAGCATCTCTAAGTCTGAAAGTTATTGTCATACTAAGTAATTTGCTTCCTACAGAAACTGAGCTAATGCCTCTATAATTACTACACTCACTCTTATGACCTATCTTATGGAGGGGTTTGATTAGATTTTTCCTAAAGTTGCTAGGTACTTCCCCCTTTTAAAAAATCATATTCATAATCTTCTTTTTTTAAGATAAGGGTTTATTCCAAAAACAACACAACACAAAAAAACAAATGACCTTCTATAAGCTAACGCTTGTTTGGAAGTATTTACCCTCTTAAAATTAACAATTATAATAACATACTGAAGAGAGAAAAAAAATAGAAAAAGAAGAAAGAAAGAAAAAGTGAAAATCTTACACTCACTCAGCTCCTGGTTGCAAAAAAACAAAAATCAATACTTCACATACTCCAAAACTTCCCGCCGCCATCCCATAAATAATAAATAAACAAAACAAAAAAAATAAAATATATAGGAAAAACGGGTTCTGGGCAAACCTGAGAGTGACTCAACTATACCACCCTTTAAACAAATTCATACCTATGGAGACAAAGGGTTTTAAGGTCCCGACGGAATTCACATAGATTCGCTGACCTTTTTAAAGAAACAGGCAAATTATTCCAGACAACTGGCCCCACATGACGTGTTGAAAATAGCATTCTAGTACTAGTAACTTGAGGTGTCCATATATCTCTAGCATGACGATTAGGATAATTGTGTACATCATCACCTGAAATAAATAAATTTTAAAAATTTTAAAAACAGTTGGGAACCAAATTAGAAAAATATTTAAACATAAATAACCCATGGTAAAATTTTCCAAGACCTGACACAGGGATAATATTTAACTGTACATATTGGGATCTCACCAAGGTTCTCCGATTATCTCCAGTCAACACTCGCAGTGCCATATTTTGTATCACATGTAACTGCTGCAAATGCACTGAAAATGTGCTAGACCATATACTCGTGCAATATACTAAATATGGGTGAACTAACGAAAAATAAATCAATCTCAAAACAGAATCCTGGAAAATATTTTTTAACTTTCTTATCATTCCAACATTTCTTGCAATAATAAAAGAAACATTATTTTTAAAACTAAGGCATTCATCTACAATAACACCAAGGTATTGTATAGTATTTGTACGCTTCATTATATAATTCTCCATTTGCAAATCAACAACCCAAGGGTAAAAATTTGATGATCTACCATTCATAATAAAACCTGATTTACTATGGTTTAACAAAAGCTTATTCACTCTCATCCACTTATCTATACCTAACATACCTCTTATCATTATCTCTATTAAATCAGATTCAGTCTTTGCTGCAGCAGTAAAATGGGTATCATCTGCAAAACTAGGAATAATCACCCTACAATTAGAATGTGCACTATCTAACAAATCCAAAACAGAAAATTGTAAGTCGTTAATATAAACCAAGAATAAAAGCAAACCTAAAACAGAACCCTGTGGAACATCATAATCAACCATTCTTTCACCAGACCTCACATTAGAAATTTCAACGCACTGGGTCCTACCTCTCAAAAAAGTTTCAAATAACTTCAATGCATTTCCTCTTAATTCCACAATTTTCTAGCTTCATAATTAAAATTTCATGGTCAACTGAATTGAAAGCTTTAGCAATATCTAAAAAAATAGACGCCACCTTAAAACCTTGGTCTAAAGCATCATGCACAAACTTTGTCAAAAATAAAACTGCCTGTTCAGTAGACATCCCCTTACGAAAACCAAACTGATTAGAATGGAAAAAGGAAATATTCTCCAAAAACTCAGATACCCTAGAATTAATAAGTTTTTCTACTAGCCTAGATATAACAGAAAGGAGGGATATTGGTCAATAATGATTCACATTTTTCCTATTACCCCCTTTAAATAAAGGTATTACTCTGGCACTTTTAAGACACTCCGGATATATACCAAATTTAAAACTAGCATTAATCAGGTACAAAATTTGTTGCAATATCACAGGAAAAATTGACTTGAAAACCTTTGTTGAAATAAAGTGACATGGATGCACTATTTTGCATACCTTTTACCACATCACACAATTCTTTTTCAGTAACCGGTTGCAAGTACATAGAAACGTCACTACTTTCAGGCAAAAACTGAGTAAAATCACCATCACTTGCATGCTGCTCAACAGACGACGCTAACCGGCCCCCTACACTAGAAAAGTGCTCACACATACGTTCAGTAGTTTGGCGAATATTTTCACCATCAACAAGACTACAAACAATTTCAGGCTTATTTGGTTTAATAACAGAATTTACAACATTCCAAGTCTTTCTTGGGTTACCCTCTGCATTTTTAAAACTATCACTCAGGTAATCTAACTTAGCTTTATGAAGTATACTATTCAACTTATTACTATATGCTTTATAAATATTTACATTGCTAATACTATTACTTAATGTGGACTTTTTATACAATTGCTGTCGCCTAGCTAGAGAAACTAGAATACTCTTTGTAACCCAAGGCTTCTTTGGCAAATCAAAATACTTACGTTTCTTCCTAACTTGACTACAAGCAACTACCTTATCCTTAATCATCGAATACCAAAGTGTAAATTTATCATTCACATCTATATCATTACTATATAAAAAATCACAATTTTTTCCTCCAAGCTCATTCTTTAACTTTGGTACATTAATAACAGGAAAACAATTTTTTGATACTTCAGAATGGTCTGATCTTGGCTGGTTCAAAAGAGAAGGAATAGATACCAACAGACCAAAATTATCCAAAACGTCGTTTACAATAACATGCGCACTACTATATCCAGTATTTAAGTAAACGTTATCAATCAACGTAGCTGAATCATAGCCCACTCTTGTACATATATTAATAGAAGGCTGTAGTCCATAACCTAGCATAGTGTTTAGATACTCCCTAACTCTAAGGTTACTATTCACTGTTCTTAAATACAAATTAAAATCACCACAAATAAAACAAGGTCTAGTTGAAATTGGTAACTTATCCAATTGCTCTTCTAAAAGTGAGCTAAACTCGAAGGGGGTCTATAAACGACAATCATAAAACACTTAAAATTAAGACACTGCAATTCTAACACCATACTTTCAAACACCATTTCTCGATTAACTCTTATATCATCTCTCACCTTAACCTCAAAATCATTACGCACGTAAATTGCTAAACCGCCATGTTGATGCTTCTCTCTATTTTTAATATACAGCTTATAATTACCAATCTCTAACAGAGAAGAACTATGGTTCTTCAACCAAGTCTCCGTTAAAGCTAAAACATGAGGGGTTGATTGCAGACATAACTCATTCAAAAACTGGTATGAACTTCCAATCCCATGACAATTTAAATGAAAAATATTAAATTCACTTTGACAACTATTAGAACTCAAATCACACTGAAACTTATAACGGGAATCAGGATTAACTTCATGAAACTCACCCACACCAAAATCTCTGTGAAGTCCCCCACCCCCCAAATCCTGTAATTTCATCGAATCACTCTCAAGAAAACCCACCTGTTCCCTACCTACGCTTGACATTGACATTTACAGTAACTTATCTCTAAGCTCACAACCACCATATAAAAAAAAGTCATTTACCAAACTATCAGCATCTGGGACCTTATTATTTTTTATTCCTTTTAATACTACCACTAGTTCTTTCTTCATATCCAAAGTGAATTCATTCTAAGACCACACCAGCTATACATGACATATGAAAACTAAAAGAGGAAAGAAAATAATAAAATAAAAAAGGTGAGAAAACAAGGATTTTGTCAGCCAGTGGCAAAACATGAAGACAAAGAACAAGCAAATATTTTGACAGGGACCTCAGCAAGTGGTCCTCAGTGCTAAAAGAAAAAAAACAACGAAAATCTAACCTTTCAAAGTTTACCCAACAACAAAAGAACAGACACTAAATAAAAACCAGGTAGGAATCAATGAAATAAAATTTCCCAAGACAATTGAGCAAGAATCTTTTGTTTTGCAAGAGTTTTAGCTGGTCTACAGTTTCGGTTTTTATTAGATATGCAAATAGGTTCTCTTAAGTTAGACTGGGCAAAAATATTGATTGAGTCTTAAAATTAAGTTGTTATTTGAAAATCTGACACATCTGGTTTTTTTTAGGAGGCAAAATTAATATCTACTGTAAATGACCTACCACAATTTTTTAAAGAGGCTATTGAGATAAAAAAAAATACATAAACAGAAATTTGGCTATAAATAGAGACACTGGAAATGTTTCACTAAGCCCAATTTATAACAGTTTAATAAGGTTTTTTATAGAAAGCGTTGTCATAGGAACTTCAAAAAGGGCTCATTCAATTGGAAATTTAAAGGGATAGTCCCTTTTTTATTAGTCAAAAGGGATTGGAGGGCAAATAACTCCCCTCTCATGCCCACCATTTCCTCAAACAAATTCACTCAAAATTTTGAGATAGTAATTCTCTTTAACATTGTTGAAAGTTCTGGAAATTAGGTCTTTGAGGATGACCCCCCCCATGCCCATTGTTCCCTCAAACACATCCAATTAAAATTTTGAGATAGCCATTTTGTTCAGCATAGTTGATTTCCTGATAGCAAATATGTTTTTGAGGAGGACACTCCCCCACAACCCTCAGGGCAAGGGTTGTAAGTTATGCCCTGGGGATATATAAGGTTTTTATTGAAGGTGTTGTTGTAGAAACTTCAAAAGGGCTCATTTGATTGGAAATTGAAAAGGCTAGTGCCTTTTATAATAGTTGAAAGTGATTGGAGAGCAACTAACACCCCCCTCCCCTCATGCCCATCATTTCACCAATCACATCCAATCAAAATTTTGAGATAGCCATTTTGTTTAACATAGTTGAAAGTTCTGGAAATTAGGTCTTTGAGAGAGGATGGCAACCCCCTCACAGCCCTCAGGGCAAGGGTTTTAATTGATGCCCTGGAGTCATATAAGGTGTTTATAAATCAAATTAATTTATTTAACATAAAAGATACAAACAAATTTACAGCAGCCATCTACAAAAACCCATAGGTTTGTTTACGATGGCTGTAATTCCATTATTATAAAGCTCTTAAACTACTACATTAAAAAAAAAAAAAAAAAAAATCCACAAAACAACTATCTCTGTGCAGGGCAAAATCAGCATTTGAATTAAATCATCATAAAGAACATCTCCTACTCTAAAAGGATTACTCTCTAAAAATCGCGAGTGAGAAATATCACCCATCATCCTTACAACATCTACTCAAAAAAAAAAAAAATGAACAACAGAGGTAAGAAAAAAAAATGAGATACTTCTAGCTAAATTAACTATTACAAAAAAAAAAGTTAATATAAGCTAGGCTATAGAGCTGACATGGTGCACTTTGGCTGGGTAATTTTGTGAAAATACAATCTTTGTCTGTCAAAGCATATTTAATACCAAACATTTTTCACATTCAACTTTCTAATCATTCAAATTATACCCCAAAAGGTAACACTTCAATCTACTCTTGAGCTGGCTTACATTATCAGCTTGACTAAAAGCATCCAGGAGGGAATTCCAAACCCTGGTCCCGCAAAACAAGACAGAAATGCAGCGCGTTGAGTATTCCAGAGCTCAGATGCAAGGTCATTCGCATTTCTAGTCTCATAACAGTGATAAGATGAATTAGCTTTAAAAATTTCCCAAAATACCTCTGGTAAGGACTTATTCAAACATTGATAAGTAAAAATTGCTAACTAGTAATCACATAACTGATAAATACTAAAAATTTTCAAACTTGTAAAGCAATTCAATGTGCTATTTTCAAACTGAATATAATTACCTAAAATACAAACTATTTTATTCTGTAAAATTTGGACCTTTCTAAAACTTGAAATAAAACTACTAGTCCATAGCATGCAACCATACAATAAATAAGGGCTAACAATAGAATGATATAGTCAAAGTAAAACATTTGACGGTAGTTGATTTTTCAGTCTTCTTATCACACTCAACCCTCTTGAAATCTTAACTGCCACAAGATCACAATGTGGTTTCCAACTTAACTTAAAATCAAGACTAAAGCCCAAGTATTAAACACTATTTACATGCTTTAAAAATTCACCATTAAAAACAATTTTATTATCTAAAACACATGAAACTCCATTTCTACAAAATGTCATGAAGTTTGTTTTTGAAATATTCACTACAAAATAACTAGAATTTTTAAAACTTCTCAATTCAGCAAGGGCCTTATTTGTTTTCTCAATTAACTGGTTCAGACAAGTAGCTGTAATTGTAAACACCATGTCATCAGCAAAAGATGTTATCAGTGCATCTGATATATAAAAACGCATGGTATCAACGTAAATTAGATAAAGAAGTGGGCCAAGCAGGGAACCCTGAGGCACACCAGAATTAATGATAAAAGTTTTTGAAATAGAATTTTGAATAGAGACTCAAACAATGCGCTGGTTAAGATGTGATTCTAACCATTTCAGAATAATCCCTTGGATCCCTAAACAGCTTAGCCTATGCAACAAAATTTTATGAACCACTATGTCAAAAGCCTTTCTAAAGTCTATAAATACTGAAAGTTCAAGTACACTTTTTTCGAGAGCACTATTAATGAAATCTGTTAGGTGCTGGACTGCATATACTGCAGAGTGGTTTTTCCTGAATCCAAACTGGGTATCACTAAGAAAACCGTAAGTAGTAAGATGAAATCACTAAGAAAACCGTAAGTAGTAAGATGGTTATAAAGTCATCACTGCATCACTTTTTCATACAGCTTAGCAAATAGGGGCAATATTGAAATCGGTCTTCAATTAGACGGATCTGTCTTTGAACCCACTTTGTGAAGCGGAGTAACTTTAGCCTCTTTCAGCCGAGTAGGAAATTCACCTTTCTTCAAAGAAAGGTTAATCAAATAAACAAGACAAGGCAACAAATATACCATAACATGCTTGATTTTTTTCAGATTAATTCCATCATTTCCTGAAGAACTTGATTTTACCAATCCTATTATCTGTTTTAATTCTTCAACATTCATTTCATCTGCAGACATTTCCAATCCAATTCCCCTTTCATCACTAAACGTCTCATTAATTTCATTATTTTCATTGTATGGATTCTCACTTATTAATTCACCAATCTTAGAAAAATATTCCCCTAACAAATTAGCTACCTCATCATTTACATCAACAAATTTACCAATAAAGATCAGGCTAGCAGGAATCTCGGTCTCTTTCTTCTTATTTACGACTTCATTTATAATATTCCAAGTCGCTTTTGTATTGCCTTTGTTTTTCTTAAATTTCTCTCCATAATATTTGCAGATGCATGACAGCCTTAGCCAATTTACTTTATTAAGGATTTGTTTAAATTCCGTTAGATCTTGACATGGTTACTATTTAAGTAACTCATATACAATGTATTTCTCTTTCTAATTAAGTCAAGTAGCTCCATAGTTACCCAAGGTTTCCGGGGATCCTTTTTCCTCACCTTTATGCTCTTTACTGAGCAAGTTCTCTCAAATATTGGCTGCAATATGTCCATGAATTTATCGAATGCTACAGTAGCACTTTCAGATTCTTCATAAACTGGTTTCCATCGCACAATACTTAGTTCCTCTCTAAACTTCTGTAGTTTCTCTTTTTTTAGTTGCCTACTTTTAACCTTTGTCCTGTTCTGCTTATTGCATATTGATATGAAGTCACTGCTACTATAGGAAACTGATCAGAAGCCTCACTTACTATAACGTCAGCATAACAGCTATGTAATACCCAGGATTGCACGAAAATATTGTCAATAAGTGTAGCTGACTCTCCTGTAACACAAGTCAGAATTTCAACAAATGGATAAAAATTATAACTGGAGAAAAGGTTTAAAAAACCCAAATTATCATTATATAAACTTAGAAGATCAAAATTAAAATCCCCCAAGCAAATGCAATCCAGATTACTTAATTCTACTGCATCCATTAAACCACTAAAACGATTTTCAAACTCCTCCCAAACTGTACTCGGCGGTTTATAAACCTCAGTAATCCATATATCCTTTCCACCAACTTCCAGCTCAAGAGTAAGAGATTACACCTTACATTCTATCCAAACTGATAGGTCTTCCCTTATTTTAGCAACAAAATGATCCTTAACCAAAAATGCCAAACCTCCACGTCCCATTCTCTCTCTATTCCTTACAATAAGCCTGTATTCTGGAAAATTATATAACAACAGAACATGCTCAGAAGTTAAAAAAGATTCACAAAGGCCAATTACATCAAATTTACTATTCACATTATCAATTAACTGGAGAATTTCATAATACGTTGAAGTTACATGACAATTCCAATGACACAGGCAAAACGACCTTGCATTCACCTCTAATCCTGAAGAAATCACATCCACATAGCAACTATCTCTTTGCAGGGAAAAATCAGTATTTATACTTCCCTGAAGTAAAACAACATAAAGAACATCTCCTACTCTAATAGGATTACTCTCTAGAAATTGCAAGTGATAAATATCACCCATCATCCTTACAATATCCACTCAAAAAAAAAGAAAAAAAATGAGCAACAACAGAGGTAAAAAAAAAAGACACTTCGAACTAAATCAACTATGACAAAATCAATAAGTATCAGCTAGGCTATAGAGCCGACGCGGTGCGCTTTGGCTGGATAATTTTGCGAAAATGCGATCTTTGTCTGTCCAAACATTTTTCACACCGAACTTGTTCCATGCACTATTTAATATTGCCTTTCTACATTTTATAAGAAATTCACAAACATAAATTCTGGATCCAGCTAATATTGATTTAGTTTTAAACACTTTGTACGCAACTTCTTTTGATACCAACTTCACTGAAACTGGGGCCACAGGATCTGGATTTCTGCAGACTAAATTTCGAGAATCTTCTGTAGAGTTGAGTCTGAAACATTGAATCGACATAAAATGTTCCCTAGTAATAGTCGAAACTACCATAGTTGACTTAACAAGGTTTAGGACAGTCGTATCAAGATCTGAGCCAGGTGTCTGTCTTATTCCTGAGAATATCAGACAGTCATGCATAGCTTCCTGTTCAAAATCATCAAGCTTGTTCTCCATTGTAAAAATACGATTTTCTAGTGCTTCAATTTGACTCTTTTGTCCTTTAAGTTAGTTTTCAATGCGCTCAAACCTCGGATTAAAATCTAGCACTATAGTGTCATAAATTTCTGCAGTGATAATTTGGCTATTTATCTGTACAGCACCAGAAGACCCAGTTCCAATGTTTTGCGCTATTTTTTTCTGTAACACGTTTTTCTATATCTGCCACTAGCTTAGTCTTAGTTATCGTAACTATTTCCTGGGTTGCAGCTAACTGTTGAAAAAGTCCAGAAATAGACGAACTAGAAGAATTTTCACACGTCCCTGTTCTTGCAAACTCTTAGTATATATTGGGCAAGTCGCTACTTCTGTGAATGCTTGTCCTACCTTTTTAGTTTTTGATCTCTTTGCTTCATTAATGTTCTCTGCATAAGAAACTAAGCAATATTCACTAACTGTCTGCTTTTCATGAGTACTGTAGCAGAATACTAGATAACTCGTTCCATTTCTAGTGGAATTTCTTCCAAGTATCCTAACTGGCCAATGGGGGTAGTTAACATGCTTGGCTAAGGCAAGATCTCCGATAGTAAACATCTCTTGTTTGGACAATCAGTCTATTGAGAAGTACGTCGGTAAAAAAATAAAAATAAAAAAATACTGGTCTTAATTGTCAACTTTTATAATTGCTGAAGGTCACTGAATTAATTAAGTTCTTGTTAGTAAAATAAAAAAGTCTAAAAACAAGTGTTTTAACTCGGAATACTGGCATTGAAAATTTAATGCTCGAAGGGAAGTATAGTCAGCAAAACGATAATCTGCTTATGAAAATAAATCCAAAATGAAAGTCCACAGGGAAATTTCACAGCTTGAGCAGGGTCATATCCGAAAAAATTATGGCGTTAACACAATTAAGTCTGAATCACTTCTCGTCTGAGTCAAAAGTCTGAATCAACGAAGTCTGAATAAACACTATAGGAAGCGTTGTCATAGAAACTCAAAAAGGGCTCATACGATTAGAAATTGAATGGGCTAGCGCCCTTTATAATAGTTGAAAGTGATTGGAAGGCTTGGCATTTTTATGTTAAAGATTGATTTGGGTACAATGTATTATTATTTGTTTCCTTTTTTTGTTTAGACCAGGACACTTCGTATCGAAGGAGTTGTCTTAGGAACTTCGAAAAGAGCTCATTCGATTGAAAATAGAAAGGACTAATGCCCTTTTTAATAGTCGAAAGTGATTGGAGGGCAACTAGTCCCTCTCCCACGCCCACCCTTCCGTTTGCCCATTATTTTTAAAAACTAAATAATGCCTTAATATTAAATAAAAATCCACTGTGTTAATGCTAAATCCCAATAAGGCATATCCGCAGTATCCCAAGAACGACTGAGGGTATTATGTTCAAACTTTTGGGGCTGCTTCTGATTTTAAAGTTTAACCAAATCAAAATAGTGTAAGTGTAACCAAGTGATCAAAGAAAGTAAATAGATTTTTCTTTTGCGAATGGTATCAAGTTTTCCATTTCAGGTCAACTGGAGAAGGTATGAAACTAAATTAAGCACTACTATTTGTGTCCAGATTTTTAAAAGGGTATATGTTGCTAAAAATTGCGGAAAATTTTTCTCCAGCATACAACTAGTAGGCCAAACTATAAAGTCTTAAAAAAACGAAAAAATTTAAAGCATTATTTTCTTTTTCCCTGAAAGACTATGTCAATATAAAACAAACAGAAATTAATTAAAAAACTTTTTACACAAAATAAGTTTTCCAAAGAAAAGTAAAGAACTCACTAAACAAAAAATGAACAAAAAAAATCAAATAATCTACCAAGCATGAAACTACCACAAATCAGCATCGATAAATAAATGAAACCCAAAATGAACAGAAATTACAATAAACTACCGATTCAAATTCAAAACGAGCATAAACTTACATGATTAGAGCTTAAAACCACTATGTTTTTCCAAGGGCAGAACACAATTTGCGCTTTACTTAAAGAAATACAAATGAATATGCATTGTCAGTTTAAAATATATATACTGATATTTATTAATCAAAATGTTAATATTATTTTATTTATTAAAGTTATTTAATTTATTGATACTTATTTGTGGTAGTTGTATGCTTGGTATGCTAGATTATTTGATTCTGTTTTTGTTCATTTTTGGTTTAATGGAGTTCTTTAATTTTTTTGAAAAACTTATTTTGTGGAAAGTTTTTTTTAATTAATATGTAAATATACCCACTTCCCCCAACAAAAAAAGCTTCAGTAGTCTCTAACTATTCCTGGGATTACCAAAGAAGCGAGAATTTTCACCTTCTCGTCATTGCTCCTTAAGCTGATTCCAATCCAAATTCTTTTTAAGAGGGTCGATGCTTAGAGCCCCACTACTTAATAAACTTCTTTTAGAATCTGTAATTATGTAAATGTTGCTCAACTTGGTAAATTTCTTTAGCTTTACATTCTTCTGAAAATAATATTGCAATTTTAACCCACTGCAAAATACATGTAAATAGTGGAGCAATTAAAAAAAGTAAATAACAAAAAAAGAACAACAAATCTAACAGCAAAATTAATCACTAATAAAAAATCAGATAAAGACTCCTGATGTGCCCCCCCCCCCCTGACTAAACTTTGCTAACACAATGTCAAGTGAGGTCAAAATTACTGGTGTACCATAACAACCCACAAAGTGCCTATTTTCCATAGCAAGTGGCAAATATATGAAACACTTACAGTATTTAAAATAACCTCCATAATATCCAAAGTAGATAAAACATACACAAGGGTTCTTTAGCAACTTTCTATTCAAATACATACCCTTGTTTTCCTCATTAGTCGAATGCATCTGAAGAGGGTCAGATGTGGGGGTAGGTAAGGCAGGAAAGAATTGAGGAGTGATCGTGGGCTTATCTTCATGTTCAGGTAATGTAGATGAGTCACACTTCACCAATGCTCCTTACTAATTGATTGTCAATGTCTAAAAGAAAGTGCAGACAATACTCTAAAATTTAAGTTAGCACTCATTTCAAGGATAAAAACTGCACTGTTTTCAGATCTTCACCATAGAATTGTTTAAAAATTGCTGAAAATTTTTCTCCAGCATACAAATAGCAGGCCAAACTGTAGAAAATCTCGATGTTTATTTATTTGATATAGAAACCCAGGTCACCTAGAACAGAAAGGTAAGAATATTACATCCTTCCTCCTTTCCAAACTAGCGAGCTGGTACAAAACATAATTAACAAATTCCACTATTAAATACTAAACATACTGCCATAATCCGTTACTATATTTCTTTATGTGGAGGCACTAGGCTCACTCCCCTTTTTTTTTTTTTTTTTTTTTTTTCTTTTTTTTTTCACTTCACTTTTGAAACAGGGGGGGTGGTGGTATTCCTTTAATTCACGGATTACCATTTCAAAGGTTAAGCCTCTGGACTGGATTCACAGCGTGACCAGTACGGGTTATGTAGGGGGTATCATGGACTTCTGTATGGGTCACGTGACTGGTGCTTGGTACAGGTATGGGCCTGTTAAATGTTGGGCTATGAACGCGAGTGAAGGGTTTCAGATGGTTTTCATCTGGTGTTCTAGGATGGGGGTAGGTATTGTTTCTGATAGACTCAGTGGTGTGGTTGGAGTATCTGTATGGGGAATCTCTTCAGTTGTGGTGGCGTCTGGTGACTGAGGTTGCTGACAGACTATCTTTATGTGGTGCCTGTTCCTTCTGTAGGTTGCTCTATCGTTTGTCTCAACTATGTAGGATCTGGGATTCACATCTGCTCTTTTGACAATGCCCGCCTGCCAGAGTTTGCCGTGGATTTGGGCCTGTACAGGTTGTCCAATTTGTAGGGGTTTCAGTTTCTTTGACTGTCGATCATAGTACTTGCTCTGGCATGACTGTTGCTTCATTCAATTCTGTTGAAATTGTTTGTGGTTAATGGTCTTTGGTGCAAGTACTTCTTTGGCGCATGGGACTATTGATCTGATATTTCTGCTCATTAGCAATTGTGACAAGGAGGCCAGACCATCAATTGGGGTGTTCCTGTACTCTAGCAACGCCAGCTCAAAACCATTTCCAGCAATATTGGTTTTACTCAGGATATCTTTGGCTGTGTCTGCGGACCTTTCTGTCAATCTGTTTGATTGAGGGAAATGTGGGGAGGATGTGGTGTTGGATATTTCCCAATCCGATATGAAGTTTTGGAAGACGGATGATGTAAATTGTGGGCCGTTGTCGGTAATGAGCATACGAATAATTCAATAACGAGTAATTTGATTTTTCTGTTACATATTTATTTGGTGAGAATTTGTACGGCTGCCAAATATATTTATTACGAAAATTTGACTGTAATAGTCGACCGTAATGAGGAAGTATTCTCCGTTTTTGTAAAAGAGGTCGCAAGCAATTTTTTCGCATGGTAAGTCAGGGATGTCATGTGGCCTCAAGGGCTCTTTCTGGTTGGAGTTCTGGAGTCTGGTGCATGCATAGCAGTGTTTGATGTATTCCTCAATATCTTTTGTCATCCTTGGCCAAAAAATGACTGAGCGAGCACGCTGTTTAGTTTTTTCGATACCCAGATGTGATAAGTGTAAGCAGTTGAGGATATCTTTGCGGGAGATTTTGGGTATGACCAGGCGATCTCCTTTTAGTATAATTTGGTCTATGACCGTTAGGTCATGCCGGACATTCCAGAATGGGGTGAGAATTGCTGGGAGGTTTCTTCTGGATGCTGGCCAACCACTTTTGATTGTCTTAGCCAGCTCAACTAATTGAGTGTCAGCTGTTGTCTCTTGTTTGAGCTTTTTAAGTCTGTCATTGCTGATTGGTTGGATTGACATAACAGAATGCACATATGATTCGATATCTTTTTGCATCTCTCCATCCTCTTCATGGAGATGCATGCGTGACAGGGCATCGGCAACTGGAATCTCTTTGCCTGGGCGGAATGTTATGGTGAAGTCGTATGGTTGGATTCTCAGTAACATCCGCTGGAGTCTCGGTGACGACTTTGATATTGGGCGATTCAGGATCACTTGGAGAGGCTTGTGATCCGATATGATTATGAACTTCTGGCCATAGAGGTATTGGTGGTAGTGCATGCAGCCAAAGAGAATAGCGTATAGTTCTTTTTCTATCTGCGAGTAGTTCTGTTTGGTGGTGTTCAAAGAGTGTGATGCAAAGGAGATTGACTTCCCATTTTGAATAAGGGTGGCTCCAAGGCCAAACTTCAAAGCGTCAACTTGTAGTTCGATGTTCCCTGCTTTTGGATCGAAAAATGTCAATGAGCTGCAAATAGATTCTTTGATGTTGTTCAATGCTATCTTGTGTTGTGGCTCCCACTTGAGCTGTCGCTGTTTTGCCAGGTTATCTAGGGGCTGATTTAGTGATGCTAGATTGGGAATGTACCTTGCTAGGTAGTTCATCATTCCCAGTATGGTCTGCAGTTCATCAGTGGTAGATGGGGGTCTTATTTCTTTCAGTGCACGGACCTTCCATGGATTTGGGTGGATATCACCTTTTGATATTATGTGTCGAAAGTATGGTATGCCGTTGCACCCGAGCACACATTTCCTAAGGTTGAATTTCACAGTCCTTTCGCGTGCTCTGATTAGTGCACTGCGGACATTTGCGTCGTGCTCCTCTGTGGTTTCCCCAGATATAATGATTTCATCGACTTTGACGGAAAAACCTTTAATGCCTTCAAATGCCTCTTCCATGCGGTGTTGAAATTCAGCCTGTGCTGAAATCAACACAAACGGCATGCGTTTGAACATGTATCGGTTGTATGGAGTGTTAAATGTTGTTAGATGAGATGATTCGTTGTCAAGGACGAGAGACCAATATCTATGACGGGCATCCAGCTTGGTGAAAAATTTAGCACTGGAGTGTTTTAGTATTGCTTCATCAAATGTGGGCATTGGGTGGTGGGGTCTTTTGATGGCCTTTTTCAGGTCCTGTGGGTCAATGCAGACCTAGAGGCTTTTGTCAGGTTTTTCAACCACAACTGCAGCATTTACCCAATCTGAGGGGGTAAGTAACCTTTTTGATGACCCCTAGTTCCTCCATTCTTTCTAGGTACTTAGTGAGCATTGTTTGGAGAGGTAGTGTAATGCGTCTGGCTGGTACAGCCTTAGGTTTAGTTCTTTCTTTGAGTGTTATGTGACGCTCACCTTCGAGCTGTCCTATACCTTGAAATACGTCTTTGAATTCCTCAATGACTGGGTTTGGTTTTGTCACAGTAAGTATCAGCTTAATTAATTTTAGTTTCTTGCTGGTTTCGAAGCCTAAGATTGGGACGGGAGCGTCTTTTACTATGAAGAAGGGCTGTGTCTCAGTGCATCCGTTGGTATATGCGCAGTTAAGGCTGCAAACGCCAAGCGTTGGGATCTTCTGTCCTCCGATATTAGTAAGAATTTATAGTGTCTTATTGACTTTGGGCCTTGGTTTAAGGGTATTAAAAAATGTTTCAGGTATGATGTTGGCCTGTGCACCCGTGTCAATTTTGAAAGTGATACTGATGTGTTCGTTGATTATGAGCTTCACATATGGTTGATCATCCCCTTTGTTCATGTTTATGGTGTCAATGACGAGCTCATCATTGCTGTCTGGTTGATGCTCGTTTGTTTGATGTCGTTGATTTATTACGTTCACCACCTTTTTGCTACTTTTGCAAACCTTTGCAAAATGGTTTGGTTTTTCACAGTTACTGCATATTTTTCCTTTAGCGGGGCATTTATGGGAAGGTGAATAATCCCCTCCACAGAAATAGCATTGTCTTACAGATGGGGCATGGTTTGATTTCTTTGCCCTCCTGAAAACATCCACTTCATGCTTTATGCATGTTTCTTGATAAGCTTGGCTGTCACAAATATCAGGCTGTGACATTGTCCTGAACTGCACCTGGGTTTCTATATGTGTTCGCACTATAGTAATTGCTTGTGACTGAATTAGATTGGAACCTGCTTGGAGGAGTTTCTCTCTGACTTTTGCTGAAGCGATGCCACATACAAGTTAGTCTCTTACCATTTCATCTCTCATAGCTGTTGTTGAATATGCGCATTCACGAGACAAAAGATTCAGATCAACTATGTATTGATCCATTGGTTCACCATCTCGTTGATCACATTTATGAAAGATATACCTTTGAAACACTGTATTGCACTGAGAGAGGAAATATTCACTGAACGTGTCCATGTACGATAGAATTTTGTCCTGTTCGTTAGCTATAATTGTAAAGGAACTAAAAATGTACCGCCCTTTATCTCTAAGCCAGATCAGCAGGATGGCGCATTGCACTTTTTCTGTCTTTCCGCTCAGGGGTCCTTGGAACATCAGCTTTGCATGCTTGTTAAATCTTGTCCACGCCTCTTTAAGGTTATCACTTGTCCAATCCATTGCAGGGTAGGGGACGTTGGTTTCCATGTTGTTTTTTTAGAGGATCTGACACCATGTAGAAAGTCTCGATGTTTATTTATTTGAAATAGAAACCCAGGTCACCTAGAACAGAAAGGTAAGAATATTACAAAACTATAAAGTCTTTAAAAAAACGAAAAGATTTAAAGAATCATTTTCTTTTTCCCTGAAAAGACTATGTCAATACAAAACGAACATAAATTAATTAAAAACACTTTTTCCACAAAATAAGTTTTTCAAAGAAAAGTAGCCTAAAGAACTCATTAAACCAAAAATGAGTAAAAATAAAATCAAATAATCTACCAAGCGTGAAACTACCAGAAATCAGCATCGATAAATAAATGAAACCCAAAACGAACAGAAATTACAATAAATAAGCGAGTCAAACTCAAAGCGAGCAGAAATTAACATGAGTAGGGCTCAAAACCCCTATGCTTTCCCAAGGCCAGAATATAATTTACACTTTACTGAACAAAATACAAATGAATGTGCATTGTCATTTTAATATACATACACTGATATTTAGTAATCAAAATGTAAATATTATTTGATTTATTTAAGTTATAAAAGTAAAAACATTTATATTTTTACTACATTATATTTTTTAAACATTAAGAACATTATAATTTCTGTTCGTTTTGGGTTTCATTTATTTATCGTTGCTGATTTGTGGTAGTTTCATGCTTGATAGATTATTTGATTTTATTTTTCATTTTTGGTTTAATGGAGTTCTGTACTTTTCTTTGAAAAACTTATTTTATGGAAAAAGTTTTTTTTCATTAATAGTCATAAAATGAGCAACTAGCATTCTTTTATTAATTCCTTCCTAACCTAAACAAGACATGTCAGCTTCCTTATTCATTATGAGCCCTACTCCCTACCTATGTACCTCATCCTTCCTGCTTGAGTAAATAATTCTGTATCACCTAATTTCAAGTTTCTTCCCCTTGATATGGGTTTCTCAAACTCCTAATAAGTCCAGTTTGAAGCATCTGAATTTTTCAGTTGGAATGTTCAATATAACAGTTGTTCTTTAACATTGTAACATTCCAAGTTGCAGTTTTCATATTCTATAAATCTTCAAAATTGTTATGGCCTCAGGAAAAGAAATGGTCCCAGAACCAGTGCAGAATGGTGACTACTGTATCTTCTTAAGTCTACACAAAGCACTTAAGACAGCTTAGAATTGGACAGCAAGAAGTCCCTTGAAATTCCTTTTGAATGGAGTTAATCCTGGACCCATCTTGGTCACAGCATGGTGTTCCACACTTTGCAATGCTCTCCTATCAACAAGTGTCAAAATCTCCCACAGACAATCTGAAGCCTATTACCTCTGACTCATATATTCATGCCTACAAACATTATGTCACTGTAGGGAGGTTACCCATTAAAGATAGCTTAGCTAAGAAGGTGTTTTTCACCCCCCCCCCCCCCCAAAAAAAACACCAAAACAATTGAAACCCAGAAGAATTATCCATTCATCAGAAACTAGTGCCAATGCTGTGTTTTTTCTAGACTATAATTTCCTTGAGGGGTGTTACACATCAAGGTCATTCTGCAGTGCTGTTAGCAGCCACAGTTTTGGTTAGGAGAAACTCATGAAAGGTCCACCTTGAGGCCCTGCAATCAGGATTTCCCTGTTGGGGATAGGGATGGAGAAAGGAACTTATGACAGAGTAGAGACTCCAAGCCATCTCTTAATGCTGGAACAGCTTTAATCTTTTATACCCAGCCTATCCTTGTCAGGGTATGAATCCGGGGGCCAACAAAATTCTTGAGGTGGTTCATTCTGTGGTGGATATAACCATGATTGGACAGAGTTTTGTAGGCTCCCCATTTATCACAGAAAAAGTGAAGCAATGCACCTTTAGGAAAGAAATAAATAAGTATTTTTGGTTGTTTTAAAGTAGTCACCAGAATTTTTAATAACTATTTTGTACTGGCTATTTTCTACTATAAGGAACAATGTGTCACCTTTAATGGCTCAAAATAGATTTGTGGTAGAGTCAATTAGAAGCCTATATTTAGCAAGAGCATAAAATGATACCTTGAATCTTGTGTTGACCTTCTACCTAGAAAAGCTACCATAATAAGTCTAAATTTACTATAGAAAAAGAATTTTTGCTCTAGTGAAAACTGTTAATGAGGTGTTGGATAGTTGTGCCATTTTGCCCATATTTTATTTGTTGCCAATGCACTCAAGGTTAGACCTATATTATATTTATTCATTCAAGGTTAAACTGGCTGTAAAATGAATATTTTTTTTAATCCATCTTTAGATTCCTGACCAAGTGTTGCCCTGCAACACCTTTGTTGGTAAAGCAAACAAAAGGTAGCTGCAACACATCACATTCCTTAGGTAATGTAAATCTAGTTATGTTTAAAAGGGTTCAGTAACATTTCTAGATGAGGAAAATTTTGTTATCATGGCAAGTATTGAGTAAAACCTAAATTTTGCCCTGCTATTGTTGTTTGAAACTCCTGTCTCTACTTCTTGTATTTTTAAGGCCTAGAAGATTTCATAGAAGACAGAAATTTGTATAGATTGCATTACTTTGGATGTGTCTTAGGGTTGCCGAAAATTTCTTTAATTTTGATCTGAGTCTCCTTTCTTTGATAGTAGGTATAGAAAACACAATTCCAATGATTTGAGTAGAATTTTAAGCCATTTTACCATTTTATTTCGAATTTAAGAGACATTCTTTAATTCTTCTAAACTTCTAAAATACAAATTTAGCCAAATTACAAGGCTCCAAAGTTCTAAGTTCACATTTCCAAAAGTTCCACTTTTATATTACAGAGATTTCCATATCAAAGGCCAGTGCCCTTTATAGGGGGAAGAGGTGGCTCTAGATGATTCAAATTTTTTCCAATGTGTTACTTAAGGCTCTGGAAACATTCACGGAAGCTACATTGACTTAGCTCATCTAATTTCTGTGATAGCAAAAAGTTTCTCAACTCCAATTTTACTAGTGAAGAAGAAACAACAACAACAAAATCAGTAAATTTAGGTAGATAACTTAGGGCATGAGTGGCACCAATAAATTTTATTAGAGGGAGAGGGTGGAACTAAAATACCACAAAGATTTTTATTTTTATCAAAAGTTAAATGGGAGGATGTTTCATTTTCCCATTTTTATACATTTTTAAAGGTCTGCTAACTGGCCCCCCCCCCACCCAGAGTGTCATTGTTTATTTATCTCCATGCTCTTAGCTGGTGCCCACAGGCGCTATATCAAGGCAGAGGGGGGAGGGGGAGGTTTATTTAGAAATAGCATTTAAAAGATAACGAAATGCTATATGTAATGTTTTGCTCTCAGGCTTCTGTGTTACAAGGAAAGTCTACCTTTATGTGTTTATTCAGGTGTATTTTTTAGCTTGAGAACAAATTAATCACATTGCTCAAAGCCCATCTCCCTCAACACTCAAGGCCAATCCTTATCCCAAAGTAAAGATCCAATTTGCTGATCTCCCTTACCTATATTCATCTATTGCCTAGAGGCTATTCACCTCGGGGGCCTGATGCAGTTATCAGTTATAATTTGCAGCCCTCACTTCAGGAGATGTGGGGGTGGGGGTCATGTCATACCTGGAGGCACATTTCTTGGACCTTTTGGACATGTTAAACAAAGTAGCTATATCAAAATTTGGATCAGATGGGTTTTGGGGTTGACAGGGTGGAACTCAGAAAGGCACAATATGGATGGGGGATGGTTGCCCTCCATTCGTTTTTGACCTAAAGAAAGCTCTAGAACTTTTACTTTCCAATGGACTGAGCCCCTCCTCCAAGTTTGTATATCAACCCCTTTCATTCAAACTGACCTGGAAAAATATAGTCAATAATTGAGGAATTGTTGCTGTTATCATAGCTGTTTATTTTCTAACCCCACCCGTCCTTAATGTTTTTGGGCACTCAGTAAGAAAATGAGTCAGTAAATTCGCCACGATTTTTCCGACTCCGCCAAAATTTTTTGTTTGGTTAAATAAAGACCATAAAAATACTGAAATGTCACCTACCGGAATTTTGAACTTGATTAGTAGACGCAGCAGTACCAACTCCTGCCGTAATTTTACAGATAAAAAAAAGAGCATGGTTAAATAAAGAGCATGAAAATAGTGACATGACATACACCAAATTTTAATCTCAGTCGGTAAATGCAGCAGTTTCACCAACTCGTGCAGTGGTTTTACACATCATATTCAAAATGGATATTATGCTAATTATTGATGAAAATCAGTCGGTAAAATGACGTGCTCCCAAGTTGATATTGAATAGTTTCAACCCATCTAGTCTATGGCCTTTCAATGGCTCGTTTGTTGCAGGGTTGTAAATTGTGATGATGTGGGCAAGTGTGAATTCAGGAGGATGCAGCATGTACAATCATTTCATTTTCAGCAGGATTGCTCCTACTACTACTACTACAAGCAACTGACCGCAGCTCCAAGCCGCCTGAGGCCAACACAGCTACGCACGCTCCTGTTCCATCTCAATCTATTCAAAGCTTCTCTCTTCATACCCTCCCAGGAAGTTCCCATTTCCCTTAAATCCCTCTTTACGACATTCTCCCACCCCAACCACAGACGACCCGCTTTCCGTTTAGTCCTATATGGCTGGTCGAACAGGACAATCTTTGGCAATATGTCATCTTTTATCCGCAGAATGTGACATAGTTGAGGCAAAAAATTTGTATTTTTATCTCTTAATTTTTTTTATATTTAAATATATTTAATATATTATTTAAGAATTTTTTATTTAAAAATAAAAAATAATTGAATTCGTCTTTTGTGCTGATGAATATAGTGATTGTACATACATTTGGTGTGAATGTACTGATCATGCACTATGAATGTACTGATTTAATTTTACAATGGACTAAACTGGTAAAAAACATCAAATTGCAGTTGTAGTTTTTTTTCTGGATGTCAGATAAGGCGTTCGCATTTGGTCCCACATCAAGTAGTTATGTTTTGTATATGATGTTTTTGACAGAAAATAAAACAGCTTTGTCCAAACATCAGCACTCTTGTAATTTATTTTTAGGCAAACAGACTCGAAGGTTTTTTCTCATCTGGTGTTGTTGCAACAGGAAAAAATATGGAGCTTGAAAGTCTAAAACAAGAAAACAACACTTTAAAATCCGAAGTTGAAAACTTGAAGATGGAATTGAAGAAAGGCAAGAAAGGTGAAAGTGTAAAGCAACTATCTAGTCCAGATTTATCTAAGCCTGTGACTTCTGCAGTAAGTGGGGTTGTCCAGAAGCAAACAAAGAAAGAAGAGGTACATGTCCCAAATGAAACTATGAGTAAGAAGAAAGAAGAAAAGGCTGCCAAAGTCAAGGCCAAACCTGAAGGTAAAACTTGAATCAAAAGACGATTCACTAACCCCACAAGAAAAGCTTTGAAACTGTAAAAACAGCTCTGTGTGTTTTAATTGCAATATATTTAGTGTGTATAGTGTGTATATAGTGTTTTTAAATATTAATGTTATTTGATTATTTAAGTGAGGCTTATTTATCGTTATGAATACAAAAATATAAAGGTTAATAAAGAGCAAAAAATAAAGAGCATGAAAATAGTGACATGACATACACCAAATTTTAATCTCAGTCGGTAAATGCAGCAGTTTCACCAACTCGTGCAGTGGTTTTACACATCATATTCAAAATGGATATTATGCTAATTGTTGATGAAAATCAGTCGGTAAAATGACGTGCTCCCAAGTTGATATTGAATAGTTTCAACCCATCTAGTCTATGGCCTTTCAATGGCTCGTTTGTTGCAGGGTTGTAAATTGTGATGATGTGGGCAAGTGTGAATTCAGGATGATGCAGCATGTACAATCATTTCATTTTCAGCAGGATTGCTCCTACTACTACTACTACAAACAACTCACTGCAGCACCATGCCGCCTGAGGCCAACACAGCTACGCACGCTCCTGTTCCATCTCAATCTATTCAAAGCTTCTCTCTTCATACCCTCCCAGGAAGTTCCCATTTCCCTTAAATCCCTCTTTACGACATTCTCCCACCCTAACCACAGACCACCCGCTTTCCGTTTTGTCCTATATGGCTGGTCGAGCAGGACAATCTTTGGCAATCTGTCATCTTTTATCCGCAGAATGTGACATAGTTGAGCCAAAAAATTCGTATTTTTTTCTCTTTATTTTTTTTATATTTAAATATATTTAATATATTATTTAAGAATTTTTTTATTTAAAAATAACAAATAATTGAATTCGTCTTTTGTGCTGATGAATATAGTGATTGTACATACATTTGGTGTGAATGTACTGATCATGCACTATGAATGTACTGATTTAATTTTACAATGAACTAAACTGGTAAAAAACTTCAAATTGCAGTTGTACCTGAAGGTAAAACTTGAATCAAAAGACGATTTGCTAACCCCACAAGAAAAACTTTGAAACTGTAAATACAGCTCTGTGTGTTTTAATTGTAATATATTTAGTGTGTATATAGTTTGTTTAAATATTAATGTTATTTAAGGGAAAAACTATCTGAAATTTTTTCAGAGTATTGTTACGTGCTTTAATATCCAAATCTTCCTGATTAGTCTGGACAATTTACTTCTTTTAAAGTTTTTTTTTTATTATTTAAGTGAGGCTTATTATTATTTATTATTTTTTTTTATTATTTAAGTGAGGCTTATTATTATTTATTATTTTTTTTTTATTATTTAAGTGAGGCTTAGGAGGTTTGACTCTAAAAACCTCCAAAAATGTGAAAAATAACGTTAGTCAGATAGGCATCAGGAAAACTAATTTTAATTTTTCCCATATAAAGCTGGGTTTTGCCTAATTTTTTCATCAAAAATAAAAATTTCTATCTACTAATATGCTCCTTTAAAACGATTTTTCGATATTTAAGCTTCTCTCTCTTTTAAAAATAAAAAAAACTTAAAGTTAAACTGAATACCAACCTTTACCCCTAATGTGCAAATATACAGTCAAAGTTAATATTTATCATGTGTTTTCCTCATTTTGATTTCATCAGTATTGATTCAATTTACGGGTAAACGGGTTGAAACAAGATTGAAGCCTGGCAAATGTTTAAAAAAGTATAATTTGGGCCATGTGCTTGCAGATTTGGGGTGGGGGTTGAAGTACTGCTGAAGCACCTTCGAAATGTATCATCTACAATTTCTCTGCATATTCTGAACTGGAATTGTTTTCTTAACAAGCTTCCTTATCAATAGCTCCAACTCTAGGCTTGTACTGAATTTAGTTATTTTAAATGTGAAAGTAAAGAGCAACATAATATTTGAGTGAGATTTTCTTACCTGGGCTATGATGTCATTTTCTCTTACATTTTCTGTCATATATACTTCGAATATTCAAATAAGATACCTTGTAACAGCATAGTGGATACAACCGCGTCTTGAAAGTTTTAGGATTGAGGTTTTATCCTGGCTGTTGCAAGGAAAGAACCTTGTATATTATTTGGTAAAAATAACTTTTTCTAGTCATTTTTGAAAATACTTTTAAAAGTAAAGTTTTTAGGACTTTTGTCAAATATTTCATTAATTAGAATTAAGGAATTAAAAAATGTTTTGTTTTAAGTATTCAGCTTTTTAGCACCCACGTGTTGGGAAATACTGTTAAACTTAAAATATACTAGCTAGATTTATTGGAAAAAATCAAAATTTATTAGAAAAAACTTCAATTTCTTTGCTTGCAGACACAAGGTAATAGGGAAGTGTCTTATTGTTTTCTAATTGTGTTTGTTCTCTTTCAGGTTACGTGTGCTGAAAACATAGGGGAACGCCAGGTTATGATTGGTTGTGCTAAAAAAGAAAAAGAAAATTTCTTTCCTTACAATACTGCTTGAGGGATTTTTTTGATAGTATGAATTTGATTTAATCCATTTAATTATAAATTCTTTGAAGCCTTAAAAGATGGTATGCAGTAACTTTAGTGGTTGTCTCATTAAAGAAAAAGAAGACCATTCCATTAATTACAACCACTTTTCCATCAGAAATAAAACAGCAGAAGTTATATAATACTTTTAAGAAGAACATTTACA
This sequence comes from Artemia sp. Qi Xiang Cuo, assembly GCF_049724085.1. NCBI lineage: Eukaryota > Metazoa > Arthropoda > Branchiopoda > Anostraca > Artemiidae > Artemia > Artemia sp. Qi Xiang Cuo. Next base: position 156,297 of record NW_028300712.1, read on the forward strand.
ATACAAAACTGAATTCACTTCCCTGAAAGTGTTTTCATTTTATTTTCATCAGTTGTCAAGTCTTTGAAAATAATGTCTGACAAAAATGACTTGAGACGATTACAAAATCTAATTCAACAATTTACAAAAGCCAATTTTTATTTTAAAAAGGACAGTATCATACTGATATTTCTACTGGCCAATTTATCAGTATTTTCAATTAACCTTTTCCCTCTCAAAATTATGCCTGCTTTGCTACGATATCTTTTGTTTATGGCTATGCTAAACACTAAAACGGGTTTTGACCCCCCCCCCCCACCCGTAATATTGGTCCGTCTCGTAAAAACATAACAAAAATGCAAATAAAAAATTTTGATGCGTTTTTTAAAGTTTTTTTTGTAAGTGTATTAATGTGTAAGTGTAAGCTTTTAAATTGTTCCTGCGTACTAGGTTGTCAATTGCGTATAGATAACCAATTCTAGATGGCAGGTGTGTTATTTGCCCTTTTTATCTGCTTCATTGTTTTATATGTAATCTTTTAAAACATTACCTCAAAACGTCGGATTTGACTCTATGAAATATCACTTGAAAATGTCAGGTTTGGCTGTTTAAAACATTACTCAATCTTGCATAAAAATGTAAACTATAATGTGCCTAAAAAATTAGGAAAATAATAAGTACTCCCATTCAAATCGTGGTAAAAAGAAAAAGTCTTAGTGTTCCTGCTCAGGAAATTTCCTGGTTGCGTTCATGGTGAATATCTTTGCCAAATAAAATGTAAAATAGCTTTCTAGAAGCATACTTTTCTGGATTTTCCCTAAACGATTCATTGATCTGCCTAAAATGTTGTCCAAAATAATCTTGCTTACTCTAGCGTCATCTATAATCGTTATGGTTCTTGGTTGAATAGGTCTGTAATTTACAAAATTTGCAGATATCATCGCTCTTACGCCTAAAGAGCCGGAAATAATTAGGCAAGGTTTTTACGGCACCGATTCGAAAAATCGGTGCCGAATTGCAAAGAAAACGGCAGCGATTTGAGTATGAAAATTTTTCTAGTTATCGGTGCCGACTTACAAAAAAGGCGCCAAATTTCGTCGTGATCATAAAAACAAGAAATTCTCAATCATTTTCTTCTTTTCAGCAGGAAATCAAAAGAACTAGAAAATAATAACAATAAATAAATATTTAATAATAAAAGAACTTCATAATTTAATATTGAAAGAATCTAGAATTTAGGAGGGCTTATAGAATATCAGGAGCTAACGTATTTTCACTTTTTTTGAGTTTTCATGCAGTTTACTTTTTGAGGATTATCCCCCTCCCCTTCCCCCGCCATAGAAAATAAAATACTGCATACTTTCCCAATTTTTTATCGCGTGGACTATAAACCTTTTTTTTTAAAGTACAGCCACAAGCAACTCCATCAAATAGAACATATTTCTGACTTCATTATTATTTATACAATTTTTGTACTATTTTCTGGTTATAATAATTGACCTTGCATTTACTTTCCCTCCTAAAAGATATGAAGAAGCATCCTTTAGTGTTGATAATGAAAAACTGGAGCTACTGATTTTTTTTTTATTCATTAATCCCTATGTAACCATGGACTCTTTCTCGGAATATAGTCCATAGGGTCTCAGAATTCATTTCAATGTAATGCATATATTCAATTGAAATTATCAATTATGTTAAAACATAGCTGATATAAGAGAATACACACAATACCCGGACTCTGAAAATGTTTTTATGAATCAGCTAGTGGTCCGTGAGCTTCCTGGTTAAGAATCGTTGACACATGAAATCGTTTAGAGTTTCACCGGTTTCAGCCATTTATTGGCACGAAAAGAATTTCATTTAGATGCCATAGTGCTTTATGCTAGAGGTCCAAGCAACTGCGAAGCAAGTCCTTTGGAAAATTCTGGTTATCTTTGTCCGATATTTAACAAGGTGGAAAGCTGTTCAATTAAATTTGTCATGGTCAAATGAAAAGATTAAGTTTTGTAGATGGTTTTAGGCATAACTTAAAATAAAAGTATTTGTGATAATGTTTAGTTTAGTTGAACTTTTTAGGATATGCTGAGGGAAAGAATCTAAGAAACTAAAGACAAAAAATTCTGAACTACTTCCGAGGAACTATTTTCCGAGGAAGACTCCTTAGGAAGATATCCCTCCACCATTATATACAGCCATGTCTAGCATCGTTTTAGTTACCTCTTGTTTTTTTTCTCTTCAGCTAGGGGCTCTATGAGACACCCGTCGATGCTAAAGCGTATAGAGGGAAGGAGGTAGTGTCTAGAAATTTTTTTATTTATGGACCCTTTGTGAGTAATGTGAAGGCCTGAAAAGTGTTTTTGAAGGCTAGCGTAAGAATAAACTATAAATAATCGAATACTTTGAATCTCAAAGAAGCTCTGTGTATGAGAAGTTTGAATTTGTTTATGTGTATGATTTTTCTTCGTTTTTTTACCTTTCTTGTGTTGGTTAAAGGGATTTTTTGTTAAAGAGTGTGTCCAATCAGTTTTGTAATATCTGTTTTTCTTTATTTCATTTTGTTCTGTACTCCACATTGTCGTTTTTGATTTTTGTGGGTAAAAAAAATAATAAACAAAATAAAAAAAAGCAAAATTATAGTAAACGAGCGAGTTTATTTACCATTAAAGTGAACCTATTGAGATTCTTTTGTGTGTTTAGCTAAGATATTTTGCTGTGGCATGAAATTTTAAAAAATAACAGCATTCACAGTTGTTTTTTAATTCCAAAATAAGATATATTTATTGCAAACAATACCTACATGGTCCTTGCACTAAAAAAAAGATAACAATAGAAAACATCATTTCAACTTAACGAAGTTTAAACCAATCCAGAATTAAAGTGTTAAAAAAATGTACATTAAAAATTTTCAGCGTAACTCACACTTAACCTGAGGAATCTCTCCGACTATGTAATACTATCAATTAACTAACTCCCAATCCAGCTTTCTAGCCGTCCTAGCCGAGTGGATTGATGCGCTGGATTTAGAATCCTTTCTCCGAGAGGACGAGGGTTCGAATCCTAGTATACCCAATTATATGGTTTGGGACGGGGATCAGTGGCGTGACTCTGTAAGCTCAGCCAGAGTCGACCCAGCTTTAAATGGGTAATTAGAGAAATCTGGGGAAGGTAAACAGGAAGGGTGTGCGAAAGCACAGGATGGTTGGCCCCAACCCCCCATTGCACTTCCTGGATAAAGGGCCTAGAAACCGAGATGAGCACAGCCGGTAGGGACAGTAAAGTCCAATGCCGTATTTTTTACCTTTACCTTTACCAATCCCGCTTTCGATCAAATCTCAGATACCCATATACCCTTTATCTCAAATGGTTCAAAACTCTCCTTTACTCATCAGATGAAGCACACTTTCACGCATTTATCTGCAATTTTGGCATGATTATGGGTTCTTTTTTAGCGTTAAGTAGTTCTTATTTTCTCAAGAGGTGAACAATAAATGCATACAATAGACCACCTTGAGTATTGATAATTGATGAAGAATGGATTTGTTATTATTTCATATTTTTATTTTGTATTTTTATATTTATTTTATTATTATTATTTTGTTTGATTTGGCGTAATTAATTTAATAGATCAGTATTTACATAGAATTTCACACGACCGCAAACCCTCATAGTTTTTTCTTCATTGCAAAAGTTTTGTTTATTTTGTTTATTATGTTTTATGTTTTGTTTATTATGTTTATTATTTTGTTTTATTTTGTTTATTTATGAAAGCTTTGTTTATTCTATTTAATTGTTTTTGGTTGCTAAAAAGTTGAAGTTGTTTTAACTGTATTAATAAAGAATTACCTTACTTTGAAATCACGCTTTTTGAAACTGAATTTAAAAACAACAGATTCCTTCTTTTGAACCCATATTTTTAGAGATTCAATTGCGTCCTTCTTTCATTGCCAGAGTATTTTAGTTTTTTTTTTTCTTGTTTTGATATCTGGCCTCATTTCGTTTGCATTAATAACTATAAATCTCACAAGAATTGTCTGATGTCGTCTATCCTTAAGGCTCTTTGAATTTTCTCTTATTTGTTTTCCAGCCAAAGGCGAGGAAGAGGCATCCGTTGATATTGGAAGATTAGATTTTCGTGTTGGAAAAATACTTGAAGCAAGGCGACATCCAGATGCGGACTCTTTGTATGTAGAGGATGTTGATCTTGGGGAAGGGAAAATTCGCACTGTTGTTTCGGGCCTTGTGAAGTTTGTACCATTGGAGGAAATGCAGGTTGGTTTTAATATGTAAAAACAAATACGTTATTTCCTTGATTTATTTTTTTTTGTGAAATGAAAATAGGTCTAAAAGTGGATGATGCCCTGGGTACCTCCGGTGGCACAGGGGAACTAAGGTCTAAAGTTTTGAGAAGAAATTCTGTTTAGTACTTGTCCTATAAGTACTGAGTTCACTTGATTTATAGAGCCTATAGTTATGGCCCCCAGAAATTGTTTATTTTTGAATTTTAGAATATTGAATCACAGTAAAACAGAGAGTTTAACTGCATGAATACTGTGACTAAAAAAATATCAGTTGTTTTTATTGGATCAGAATTTCAGGTAAAAGAACCAACCACATTTTGCATTAGTTTTATTGGTTCAAAATTTTACATAGCAACAGCGGTTACAAAGGTGGGAATATTTGGCTTCCCTTTTTGAAATACGCTTCAGGAGAGGATTTGATTGGCTTGACAAAACACATCACAAAAATAAATCAATGAATCTGAAACATGCTTTTCTAAACTGAAGTTTAGGATAGTAATTTTTTCTCTATTTAATTGTTATTCAATATGATTGTCATTAATTGTTAGTAATCCTGCTAAACTTCCGTAATCTTATGTATAACGATTGAAAATAAAATAATTCGAACATGGAACTATCGAACATCGAACTAAGACTAGTACTGGCTATCCACTGGCAACCATGCATTGAGTGAATAAAATGTTATTTTTATTGTTGATGCGCTTAGGAGAGACACCCAAGCGAATCGTTGGGGGGTGCGCGCGCCCCCTTGAGGTGGAACACTAACTCAAAATTCTAAGCATGAACATTCTAAACTCTAAATATAAAACATGAACATACAAACTATAAACATAAACTGGGACATATTATCTAAACATGTTCCATATTATGAATTTAAAGGGAGAAAATTAGGTTTTGTCTGGAAAGTTTTTTGGAAACTTCCTCTTTCTAAAGATTTAAATTTAAATTTCCATACTTAAAGAAAATTAGCGTATATGCTCAATAAAAATAAGCTTCATGCCAAAAAAGTGGACTAATATCCATTCAATAACAAAAGAACATCTTTGTCACAAAGCTGCTCGTCGTCATAAGCTCTGTTTAATTGTTTAATGAGTATGCAATCTTCTCCACTTTTCACGCAACGGCTCTGAAATTTCAAATACAACCTCTCAAATGCCAGAAATTTTAAATCTACAAGGTAAATAATATAATTTATTTCCTATAAATTTTCTAATTGTTATCCAACTGCTTAAATTATGTATTTCAACCCTAAATTGATTATAAATTGTTAATTATTTTAAAGAAAAGTTTATGCAAAAGTTGCTTATTTTTACATTACATTTATGTAAAATTTATACGGAGTATCATTTAAAGGTTTGAATCTGGGGATAAATCAGAAAAAAGAAAACCCAATCATGGCAACATATGTATTCAGAAATCAGGAGCATGGAGCAATGTAGGCACGGGGGAGCAGGTATTAGCTACTAGCTTGTTTGACCGCATATTCTTTGGTCGCGGTCTTTCAATATAATGCGTCTGCTAATGAGTTTAAATGTTAAATATCCTCCACTATACCATTGTTTAGTAGAGCGCTGTAGTATAGGCTAGAATTAGAAGGGAAGTACTATTTTTCAATTTAACTTCCACTACTATGCAAAATGTTTTCTTATTCAGTCCCCAGATAAAACAAATTTTAGGGCCCCTCGGGCAAATGTACTCCGCCTCCCCCTAAATTCTAAGATTTTTACTGTTTATCTTAAAGCTTTTTTTTATATATAATTTTAGTATTTTTTGGCTTTTTCAAATCTACCTCAATAGTTTTCCTTCTTATTGGGAAAAAATTTGGAGTGGAATGTGGAATATTAATCAAAGGATAGAGATAATAAGAAGGACATCCTTTCCTAAAATTAATTCATCCTTCCCAAGTATAGTCAGGGATAAGCAAGGTTAGTTTAAGGGGAATCATGAGGAGAGGGAAAGTAAAGTTTCCCTTGGATGATTTTGGTCAACTAAACGAGTCCGTGAAAATTATATTTAGCAGCTAAACTATGGTCTATATGTAAACTTGTATCAGATAGTCTGTATAATAAATATGTTTAAAAATACTTCCCCTCCTTCTAGCATTACTGTTTTCACATGTTTTTTTATAAAATACATACGCCCCTTCAAATATGGCTATTAGGCCATATTTGGCTATTATGGGGCTATTAGGGGGCTATTATGGCCCCCGAAATGAGTTTTCATAACTTTCTAGTCTTTTCACGGTTGAAACAATATTTTGACATGACTAGTTAGGTTGCGCCAATTGCTCCATCCGCCGGTTAACCCACTTACGATTCGACTGTGGTACCACCGGCCACAGAGCCCACTGTACTATATACAACCAAAATCACCATGCTAAGCGATCTCTATCCGTTATTTCTTTGCGGATAACAAAGACCTTATGCAATTTAGATTGGATTTTGAGCTGAATCGATTCTAGATGATATGAATTACTGATGTAATAATAAATTTATTAAAATATTATCATAAATTTATTTTAAGATAAATTTATAATAAGCCAAACAAGGCTATACCACACAGTATTCGATAATACACATCACTATATGATGACATAAATATTAATCATCTCTCCCCTCCCAACAAAACTACAACAACAAAATAAAGACTTCAATTACTATCATTTATTTACCAATAAATTTATTTATTTATTTAAATTTATTTAACAATAATTTATTTATTTATTTAAATTTATTTACCAATAATTTATTTACCAATAATTTATTTACCAATAATTTATTTACCAATAATTTATTTACCAATAATTTATTTACCAATAATTTATTTACCAATAATTTATTTACCAATAATTTATTTACCAATAATTTATTGTCCAATAATTTATTTACCAATAATTTATTTACCAATAATTTATTTACCAATAATTTATTTACCACTCCAATAACTTATTCATGAACCTGAATGAGCGTCCGAGTCTGGTCAAAGGTCAAGGCCAGTCCGGTCCAAATGATAAATTAGAGTTAGTGATAAATTCTATTTTGTAATAGTAACCTGCTTGTTTTGGGACCCATTGACAATTTATGTTTTCTAATTTGGAAACCCTTAAAATTTTATCTTTTGAACAAGTCGGGTAATCTGTAAAACAAGTAGAGTAATCTGTATCTGAGGGCAGTCTTTCTCTTTCAAAAGCCTTTCTTTATTTTCAGTTGTAGATCCCTTGTATACAACAGCAGATCCCTAAAATCTCGGCCGTTAAATTTACCGAATTTTAGAGGGGAAAACGGTTATAATTTAAAAATAACACTGGAGAACAGAAAAAAACTACAAACTTTAAATAATAAAAATCCAAATATTTCGACTCCACGTCCAGGTGCCTTTATCAACGGAAAAAAGAGTTCAATTAATTGAAACAGAACATATAAAGAAAAGGAAAAAAATAAAAAATAAAACTTACATCTTAATAATCTCCAAAATACTACAATCACTGTAAATATCCTCAATAAGCACAGAGAAATGACAAAAGATTGTCTCATTGTCGTACCTTGTATAATTTCAGTTTAGCAATGAAGTCTAGCAAAAATGAAATACTGCATTTATTTGAAAGAACTAACATAAACCCCAGGTAATCATCATAAATAAATTATAAGGTTAAGATCATTTGAACTTTATAGGCAATCTAAGGCTGTATATGGCAACAGGTCAGAGAAATTTATGTATTATATATTGAACAGATTTTTTATTTGCCATCATAGCTGCGGTCTACTGACTCTTTCTAGCGTTGATCTCATCTTGACGTTTGCTCTCAAGGTTGAGCAAAAGGTTTGGAGACTATTATGTAATACAGTACTGTTTGAAGTTTCGACCTGCCCCCTAATTAATTTATTGTAGTTGGATTTAATCTGTATTGTCCGTCATCTCTTTTAATACTAATACCCCATAGACATTTTTTTTTTTATTTCTATAATTTTTCGGAAACTTTGCAAAAGTCCAACAGACGAGTCTATTATTTTCATTTGATCAAACAATGTACTATATTTTGCGGAAGGTCAAATAAATGTTCTGATAAGGTTGATTCGTAAGTTTCTGGTTTTCTATTATATTTAAAAGAGCAATCAATGACATTTTTATGTTGTAATCAATTTTCTGAATTTTTCTGCATCTTTTCCACATAAAATTTACCACAAGAACAAGAAAGCTCCACTTTGTATATTTTCAGAATCTTATCTTTTCCATTATTAAGTAAAGAGCCTATAGTTAGTTGCGATTTAGAAGCTGTTTTATATTATCTTTTTTAGTTCTTTTCTTAATTTTCTTGACAAAATTGGAATGTACGGTAAGATTATTTAATTTTTTTTTTTACTCATCTTCTTCTATTTGACTACTCTAATCCTCTTCCTAATACCCCGATTTTATTACTTATGGTTTTTTTTCACTCTTTTATTTAAATTATAACCGCTTTTCTCTCTTAAATTCATTAAATGGAAAAGTAGTGTGGTCTAAAGTTATTTGCCGTCAAATTTAATTTAAAACAATTATAAAAACCTCTTTAACCTAGGCATAACTGGCAGAAGACTTCAACATCTCTGTCCTTCTTACTACCTGAATCCAAACCTGGGTATAAAATTCCAAAAAGTCCCCAAACTATCCCCGCTGAACATGAAAGATATTGCAAGAGTCTTGTTCTGAGTTTTGTTGAACTGTATAAAAGCCAGGAAAAAGAGTTATTAATTTTATTGTTATCTATTTATTTTTTTCTTTTTGACTTTTTTAAACAAGTTTTGACTCATCTTATTTATGTATTATATATATATATATATATATATATATATATATATATATATATATATATATATATATATATATATATATATATATATATATATATATATATATATATATATATTATATATATATATATATATATATATATATATATATATATATATATATATATATATATATTATTGCTATGTGTCACGTAAAATTCAAATTCGGCAGCTATGCTGTGAAAGAAACTTTTAAATTAAATTTTATTCTATTTTATTCCTTGATCTCTTGACCTTCCATTCTACTCTTAGTTTAAATATATAAATATTGCTGGTTGAATTCCTAATAGTAATTGAAAAATGCTTGATCACAGAACGACAAAACCCTCTTTGATTATGCACAAGTTCTATTTCCGAATATATTTCTAGTTTTTGTTTGTTTGAACTCAATGTATTTTGGTTTATTAAGAATGCAAAGGTTTAAAGTGTTTGATGACTTATTAAAATGGTTTAGATTTGATGGTCCTTACAGCTGTTTATCTAAGAAAAATTCATGAACTGAAAGTTTTTAATTGGTTTGAACTTCCCCTTCACTGCTTCTAATTTCCCTTTGGTAATTAATAAAGGGTATCAAAGTCTCATTTGAATGGCTTGGAAAATGTGAAATATTATTTAAAGTATGAATACTATGATGATTGAAGATGAACTAAAAAATATATAACTAAAAATTTAAAAAAAGCATTACCTGAATAAAAAAAAATCTAGTCTTAGCTGTTAACTAGAGAAAAAGAAATCAATTATTAAAATATTTAAAAAATACAAAACTTAAATAGAAAACAATTTGTAAGTTAATATTTAACTGATCACCTCACAATGAACTGTTACTTTCCTGAAAAACGGCCAGAGCATTAAGATTTTTATTATTATGATTTGTTTTTATAGGAGACACGTAGGGTCACCTTTCCGGAAGAGTTTAGAGGTATGGTAAGAAATAGCCACCGTATGAAGGGCTTCCTGTTGGGGGAGGACGCACTTTTCCACGGGAAAGGCAAAATTTGTTTCTTTTATTGGAAAGTTTTTGGTAGTATATGGTGACATGAAGTGTGTCCAGTTCGGCAGCTATTTAATAAAAAAAGTAGGTGACGTCTATAGTTAAAATTAGATGTATTTTGAATTTAAAATTTTTCATCACTGAGAGGAGAGGAGGTGGGTTCAAAAAAAAGCATTGGCGGGATAGTAGTTCTTCTAATCGTCTGAAATCCGTCATAGATGAAATCAGTGTTCCTAGCAGATTTTTTTTTAAACCAATTTCTGTACCATCATCAATGCATCCAGAGCTGGTTGACCGCCAAATTCATATGTATTTTTTTTTTAGAAAAAAGGCAGTAACGTTAGAATAAAACATGTAAAATATTTCAAAGAAAACTGCCAAAACCGAGTATATATTTTTTTTAGAATCGTTTAGCTGTATTTTTGTGCAATCTGAAGCCAGCGAAAATGAGAGGCATAATGTCGGAAGCTATGGTCATGTGTGCATCAACACCAGATAAGGTATTTACTTTTATTATGTACTTTAAGTAATTCACAGGAGAAAGTCTGTTGTAAATATAGGTAACACAGCGTTATGATCTCCTTTCTTTGAATAGTAAGGGAGTGGGGGATGATTTTTCCACCCTGAAAATGTCTGTACAAATAATCACAATACTAGAAAGTAGACATAAAAAATTTATTTGAAATAAAAACAATATAATTATGCTATTGCAACAAATATTCATAACTCACTATTAGTACAATATTTCATTTTACTATAAGAAATATATATATATATATATATATATATATATATATATATATATATATATATATATATATATATATATATATATATATATATATATATATATATATATATATATATATATATATATATATATATATATATATATATATATATATATATATATATATATGTGTGTGTGTGTGTGTGTGTGTGTGTAGAAAAACCACGTTTTTCGCGATTTTTCTTAACTTCTTGATTTATTCTTCTTTGATTTAATCTATATCTATGCGTTGCATCGGTATCCAAGAAGTTTACTACGCTAGAAATAATGCTGAGAAATTGTGTCAATACATGAGCATTAAAGAAAAAGTCGAGGGGGGGGGATTGATTACTATTAGTACAATATTTCATTTTACTATAAGAAATATATATATATATATATATATATATATATATATATATATATATATATATATATATATATATATATATATATATATATATATATATATATATATATATATATATATATATATATATATATATATATATATATATATATATATATATATATATATATATATATATATATATATATATATATATATATATATATATATATATATATATATATGTGTGTGTGTGTGTGTGTGTGTGTGTAGAAAAACCACGTTTTTCGCGATTTTTCTTAACTTCTTGATTTATTCTTCTTTGATTTAATCTATATCTATGCGTTACATCGGTATCCAAGAAGTTTACCACGCTACAAATAATGCTGAGAAATTGTGTCAATACATGAGCATTAAAGAAAAAGTCGAGGGGGGGGGGGGATTGAATTACGCTCTCGTTGAAAAAGTTACGTATCTTTATTAAAAATAATTTAGAAAAGAGATGTGTTCTGGAACCTAGCTATTTAATCTCCGAAAGAAAGAATGTAATTGGCGCTGGCAGCCTTGTAACAAAAGCTCTTAAGCAGCTACCGGAATGTTATTATTTCCACCTTTAGTCTCTTTTCCAGATGTGTATAACCACGGGGAATGTGCCTGACACTTTTATGAAAGTGATTGTAACATCCACCACAAAGAAAGGAAAAGAACCAACTGAATTTAAATTATTCAGGCCTGTTGTGTAAGAATACCTTACCTTTGTATTCTTAGTAAATTGTTTGAGTAAGTAATCTTCTCCGAGCTAGATACCGGACACCGGAAATAATAAGCTTGGATTACAGAAAAATCTTGGTTGCCCAGAAACTCTTTGTCTCCTAGGAAATTTTCTTGTGGAGTCAGCAAGAAACAAATCAGCTTTTTAATCTGCACCACGGATATGTCAAATATGTTCGATAGCTTTAACAGTATCAAAGTAACAAACACTCTCCTGCACAATTGCGCTACTGCAATTATAATGAAAACTCTGGAATTTTGTTATCGACGCTTACCAATGTACGCGATGGGGAAGTACTAATTCAAAAGATCGAAGTTAAAAGTAGTTTCAGGCAAGGTAGTAATCTCAGTCCTCCCATTATCAAGATCACATCTTACCATCTCTTCTTTTTCTTGGTAACGACTCGTCCTAGCAAACTTACTCTGACGATGTCCTTCTTCTTAGATCTGAAGAAGATTACAAGGTGACCGTAATCAAATTCAGAGTGATTTACAATGCAAGTAACAAATAATTTGCTGCTCGGTGGTGTAAGTGCAGTTGTAGTGAAAACTCTGGAATTTTGTCACCAACGCTTGACAGCAAACTAAATGCAGAACCGATCAAATTTAAAAGTAGTTGGAAGTAAGGCAATGATCTCTGCCGTCCTACTATCAAGATCACGTCTTGCTATTTCTTCTGTTTCACGGTACTGACTCCTACTCATGATATTCTCGCGATGTCCTTCGTCTGAGATTCGAAGCAGACTTACAAGGTAACTGTAATCAAATCCAGAATGATTCCCAATCTCTAGGATTTTCCAGTAATACCGACAAGTGCACGTTTGTGACATTTATTGCACCGCAGAGTGATACTGACACCCTTTCAAATCCGTTCCCTCTTGCACCTTCGCCGGTGTTGCAATGCCTGATCTAAAGTATCTGTATAATGACTGTGGAAATAATTGGTAAAATAAGGCAACCCATTGTTCGTTTTTTCAACAGCATATTGTGCCTAATGTGCTGACATCTCTGCTGAGTCTGATATTAAGACGTCAAGAAATATCGATAAGATCAGGAAGTGTTTTCAGATATGCAAAGGTTTATATATACTGTATTTTTTTTTTTTTTTTTTTTTTTACTTCTCCTGTATAGCCAACTCCCACGCTTTTGTGTTGTTTCAAATACAATTTAAATTGAAATAATAGATAAAAAAGTCGTTGACCCTTGAAAATCAAACTCTTTCGTTCTATTTCGTGATGTTTCTCCTCTCTCTTGGAAAGTTTGAAAAGAAAAATAGAGATTTCTTGTGATTCCTCAAGAAATCAGAAACCTAGATGATACTTTCTGGTAGTAATTCCTTTCTTCAAGCTTTATGATGACGGTAATAAATACAAGCAAATTTATGACGAGTTGCTTTTGTTGTATGAACTCGGGGGGGGGGAGTTGAGGAGCTACAGGCCTCCTTTTGGTTCGGCAATCGAATAGATAGAAAAATATTGCGATATTATGACTCAAATAACATGCAACTTATCTATTTTTCTATTTAAATTTGGCCTGGGGGGGGGGGGGGCTTGAAGATTTTTTGCTCGCTTCGTGCTTCAAATAATACAGGTTTAAAACGCTTGCGTGATTCTGCTTCAAATAATTGGAAAGGTAAAACATATACTTGAAGAATGTGCCATTAATTTCAAGACACTGAAGCGATTCGAAGGGGTATAGTCCCACTAAAATAATTTGATGTTTTGATGGTTCGATATTTTGCAAACTTTTGAGTTGGGCTATATGAGACTTCGAAGTCATAATTAAATTATAATTTTCTTGTTGCTCTTGATTAGGATTTGGCCTGAAATTTTGGAGAATATTTGATGCAACCTCTGCAAAAATATATAGTATTAAAACATGTGTCTACCGTATACTACTGCTACTTCTACTACTACTTCTGCTATTACTAACAATTCACTGATCCGACAATTCTCCTAAGGTCCACACAGCTGCACATGCTCCTCCTCCACCCTAATCTATTCAGAGGTTTACTCTTTGACCCCTCGCATGAAGTTTCAATTTACTTAAATCATTTCCATTAACCCCTTTCCAATCCATTGGACGACCTGCCTTTGTTTGGCCCCAGATGGATGACCAAAAATGATAGTCTTTATCAATATGTCTTACTTCTATCTTTTAGATAATTTCGGAGACCACACTGCCTTTCCATGACGATAAATAAAAGTTCAAATAGGGATAAAATCCTTTTAATAGACAGTGATGATAGAAATTCACAAAAATACCAGATATTTCGGTCACATATACAGTGACCGTCATCAGTAGTAAAACCGTCATCAGTTTTACTACTGATGACAGTCACTGTATATGTGACCGAAATATCTGGTATTTTTGTGAATTTCTATCATCACTGTCTATTAAAAGGATTTTATCCCTATTTGAACTTTTATTTAACTTCTATCTTTAAAACGTGTCCTTGCCATCTTAAGCTTTATCTCATTATATCCCTAAAAAGTGGGATCGAACCACATTTTTCGTACAACACACTGTTTGAGATATGGTCAGTCCATTGGCTAAAACAATCTGTAGGCAATTTCTCTGGAAATAGCCTATATCTCGCACCAAAAATCTTCTACGATAAAAACGGGGCCATCACCTCTCTAAACATCCTTATTGCAAACTTCGTTCAAATATATTCTTCCTCTTTACGCCCTCCCAGGAAGTTCCCATTTCCCTCAGTTGCGACATCCTCCCACACCAAGTGGAGACGACCTGCTTTTCGTTTAGCCCTAGACGGTTGGCCGAAAAGGACAATCTTCGGCAATCTGTCATCCTTCATCCGCAGAACGTACCCTAGTCATCTCAACCTTTCTCTCATTATTGCCCTAGAAAGCGGGATTGAACCAGTTTATCGCACAGCTTATTTTTTGACATGCGTCAGTCGAACGGGTAACCTAAGACTGCTGTTAGGGAATTACTCTGTAAAATATTTAATGCATCTTCCTCAGTCTCTCGAAGTGCCCACGTTTGATGACTTGCCACAAGTGCCACGTTTGCCATATATACCAAAAATTCCTCAGTCGCTCGAATGTTTGACCACTTGCAACAAGTCCTACGTTGGCCGTATTTGACCATTGTAATTATAGCAGGTTTCAATACTCTAATTGTGGTTCGCAGACTTATCTTCCTTTTTCCCGAATTCTTTTCAACTATGAAAGATTCCTTTGGCCGATGGGTATTCTACGTTTTAAATCTTCCCTGCATCCACCATCTTTGCTAATAATACTGCCCAGGTAAGAGAAGCTATCCACATTATCGATTTTCTCGCTACCTAAAATAGCCTCTTCACCTTCATTTATCCCAGTCCAAGCGACTTGGTCATCTCAACTTTAATTTCCAAACTTATTCTTGTACCATGAACTCTCAAAACCTCAAAAAATCTCTAACATTTTCATCTAGGGGACTGAAGTTATCTCTATAATGTAAGCTTAAAATGGTGTTACCGTCCCATTTGATTCCATGCTCCTGAATAGCCTATGCCATGTTCCTTAGGACGAAGTCCATCAAAGTAATCCATATAAACGAGGATAGAACACAACCTTGATCAACTCCAGATTCAACAACAAACCACTACTAGCCTCACTTCCTACCTCAGTCGCAGCAATATTGTTCTCGTACATAGCAATAATCACTTTAATGTACTTACCTGGTATACTCTGCAAGGGAAAATCCTTTACCTCAGACGCTTCTCCATTATTAATCTAAGAGTTAAAATTTGGTCGGCACGTCCTCTATCCTTCATAGAACCGAACTCGTTTTTTTTTAAGTTTGTGTACATCCTTATTTAGAATAATAAGTATCCTCATGGTAAGTAATTTCCATCCTATAGAAACTAAGACAATACGTATGTAATTATCACATTCAGTATTATCACAATTCTTATTTAGGCAATTAATCAAAGTTCTTCTAAAATCATTAAAAACTTCCCGTTTTTAAAAATTCATTTACCATATTATCAGCACCTGAGACTTTATTATTTTGTAATATTTTTAACCGCCATATGATGATCTTTTTCTTTTATTGTCAATTTCAACACTCCTGTTTACCCCAGCGTCTTGTTTCTGTCCTGCCAGTCTTCTGTTTACATTAAAATAATTAAAACGAATAAATTTGTGCTTACAAACTTTTTAGCAGTGTACTGCTGTTGTTATTTTCTTCTCCTATACCAAATTTATCTATGTTATTTGTAAAGACTTTTTCTTCTTTCCGACAAATTTAATTTGATAAAAAAATAAATAAAGCTTTATATAGCAAACATGTAAGCAGTATAGCAGGAATAACCACTATGAAATCACGACGGACCCTGAGGGACATCTCGTGGAACCCCGAGTTTTATACTTTAACACGAATTAATAAAAGTACCTGGGCTAAACAATGGAATATGGATTTATCAATGAAATTAATTGTTAAGATGCCTCTAACAATACTTTTATTAAGACTATTAAAGGGAAATGTATTAGTTCTGCCAAAAGAGCAACACAAGAACAAAACGCACTAACTGAAAAATAAAAAAAAGGCTTTGAGTTAGAAGGAAGACTTAAGGTTCTCAACCCTTCTGTATCAATTTTTAATGTTTTCAGGAAAGCTAAATATTTCCTTGTTATATTTAGCTGTAATACAAGACCAAAACGCACTAACTGTAAAATTAAGAAAAGGCTTTGAGTTAGAAGCAGGACTTAGGTTCTCAACCCTGCTATATAAATTTTTAATATCTTCAGAAAAGCTGAATATATTGTTGTTTGTTTACTCTTATCAGAGCGCTATTTTTCTCCCTGCAATTCAGCAATTTCAAAGCACAACTGTTCTAAATATATTTTTGCTGAGAATATATTTTGACATGGAACGGCTGAGAAGCCAATAAATTGTTTAATGATTCTGGCGAAATTGCTTTATTCGCTTTGTGTTTTCTAAAATCTGGATGGATATTTTCATTCTGAATTTAAGTATGTGAAGCTCGGTTTTGTTTATGATCTATAAATTCTAATTTCTTTGGGAAGTTGGCTGGCCAACCTATTATGTATGCACATAAACTACTTTTTAGGTAACTCTTAAATTCAAAATAACTCATAAATTCAAAATGTACTCATAAATTCAAAATAACTATTTTAGATTTGAATGCTTTTTTTATGAAAGGCGTATAAATTGTCTTTTGTTTATTTTTTTATATAGTAAGAATTAGCTATTGAAGAACTTCTTCAAACCATTTGGGTCTTGGGGGTTATTGCTTTTTAAAGCAGTACCTTGAAAAAATTCATGAACTAACAGTTTTAATTAGTTATTATAGTACTTCTTTTATCGTATTTAGCTTTCTTTTGTTTATTAATTAAGGCTGTCAAAGCTTCATTCAAATGGCTTGGATATTGTGAGGGAATGTTGAAAATATTATGAATAGTACAATTGTTGAGGATAAATAGGCAAATTAAAAAGTAAATTAGAATAATAAATAGGCAATAGAAGAAAATAATATGAAATAGACGGAATAATACTTTTTATACACATAATAATAAAATTTCAAATCTTTGACCATACTTAAAAAATCTAGAAGCAATCAAAGTCTAGTAACTGTTCTTAACGAACTTTATTATTGTTATTTGTATGAAACATTTCTTTGTTGTTTTTCATTTCTTTCAAATTTTATTGTATTTTTAAGTGAATTTAGAAAAACTTCTAAAGTTCCGCATAAGGAAAGTAAGCGTGAGCGTGGCAATTATAGAGGTATTTTGCTTGGTTTCTGTCCAAATATTCTAATTAAACCAACTATCAACAAAGCAATTTTTTCTCTTCTATTTACTTTAAATTCTTTATGCAAATTCTTTGTGCAAATGAGACAAATTGTTTGTTGCAATTGTTAATTATAAAAAAACATTTACCTTCGAATTTTTTTTTCCCATATTTGACATATGTGATGAAAATTTTTAGGGGAATAACTTTTGGACAATTCTAATTAAACCCATCTATAAGAAAGATAATAAGAGTGAGTGGTGAATAATTCCTGTCTTGGATAAGACTTGTGGATACTTTGACTTAAGGTGACCCATTAATCTATTTAACTTTGTTAAAATAGTGAATATTTAAATTTTTGGCAACTGATTAGTAAACACTAAACCAGATTACTGGTACTTTTCTCATTACTGTTGATTATTTTGAATTTATTGAGAAACAATTTCTAATTAGTGTTCGAATTTGTGAGTTTGAATAGCTCAAATGTTTGGAAAAAAGGAGCCTCCAAAACAACCTCCTCATAGGGATATGAGTAAGACACCATTTCAACCATCTTCAAAAGCCCTTGCTAGAAACCCCCCTACAGCTGCGAATGTACCAGCGACCTCTCTGAAGAGTATTCATACCCTAAACATGGATACCATCCAATGTCCATCCCCCTCAACAACTGATACTGAAAAAGATGAAGAAGGCTTTAAGATAGTAAACTCGGCTAAGCGTAGAAGACAGAGAACAAAAAGTCCACCAGATTCAGCAATAATACATCAAACTAATACCACGAACAACTCTTCAAGAAATCCAACCGATTCCCCGGTAATTATTCAACTAGCAATTATTCCCCAATCTGATAATTGCTTGTTTACCAACCGTGATCTACCAAAGTTGCGAGTTTTCCTCTTCACGACCATTCGTTGCAACTTTAATATGAATATAAACAGATCAGGATCCCTAGATATCTTTTTGAACGATCCCACATCAGTGAAAAGGTAATGGAGCTAAAAAGTGTTGAAAATGTTGTTGTCACAGCCCACCTGTGGTCCCCAAGCCCGATAAAAACAAAGATAGTGCTCTACAATATCCCTAAATCGTTTCTAAATTCGAACCTGATGGAAGCATTGATGAATGAAAAAGCGGAATGCATTCCGGTCTCTAGTGTTCATACCCTTGGTCGCGAAACCACTGAAACCTCAAACTTTAAAACTGTGTTGTTTGAGCTTCAAGGACAATTCAATATGGACAAAGTGTTCCTCATTGGCCAACAAAAATCTTTCAAGCCTTTCAAAGAAAAGCCATTACAATGTACTAAATGTCTAAAGCTTGGGCACTCAGATAAATACTGTAGAGAGGATTCCAACATTTGTAAGATTTGCCTTGGTAAGGACTAATGAGTCAAATTGTCAACTTGACCCAGTATGTTCTAATTGTAAGGGCAAACACAAGTCTCTAGATTAAGGAAACTGTTCCAAATATAAGCAAAGGGTAGAGATACTAAGAATAGCAAAAGAGCAACAACTTTCAATCCTTTTGTAGCAATGCAAGTCCCAAGGACACCAAGAGTCCCCCGTCCCCCAACAGGCCTCAGGCAACCAACAGACCCTGAACCACCAACAGGCCCCAGGCAACCAGCAGCCCCCAGGACACCAAGAGTTCCCAATGCTTCCCCTAGTGTTGAAAGTTTTCAGAATAATCTCATCCGAGACAAAACTAATCTATGGTTCCCCTTGATAGCAAGTGCCCCCCATAAAACCCTGAAGCCCTTTCGGAAAATCCTACGCAAGGAAAGACATCAAGACCGACAAAGCTACCTGGAATTACTCTCCACAGATTTCACAAAGTTTCTCCAAATGCTTTGGAAGATGAATCAAACGTGTACTTTAAATTAGCCAGCTTTACAGTTACCTCTATGCTTATCTCCCAATTAGAGTTACCCAATCAGTTGAAATGCATTATTCTGAAGAATTTGGCAAAAACCCACTTTGGCGAGACCATAGTTTCCGAATCAGAAATTCAAATTGAGAGTGTTTTAAGCCAACATAGGCTGATTGAGTCACAATCAGAACTCCTGACGACTATTTAATGTGTGACTTTTCGTTTTTAACTAATTTATCCCTTTCCAATAACATTGCTTTTTTAGGGGAATAACTTTTTTATTTTTAGGGTAATAACTTTTGGACAATTCTAATTAAACCCATCTATAAGAAAGGTGATAAGAGTGAGTGTTGTAATTTTAGAGCCATTACCTTGGTTTCTGCAGGCAGCGAATTATTTAGTATGACGATACTTTTTAGACTTAGAGATGCTGTAGATAAAGTTTTAAGAGAAGAACAGTGTGGCTTTAGGAAGGGGAGAGGATGCGTTGACCAAAATTTCACTCTTGGAATAATAATTGAAAAGTACCTGAATCATGAGATCCCTTTAGTCTTCGATTTATAGATTATGAGCAAGCGTTTGATTCAGCCCATCGAAGAGCTCCAGTGAAGGTTTTATCTTTGTATAGTATAGCAGATAAATCGACTAAAATGATTTGTGCTATATATGAGAATAATATTGTTGTGTTTAAGGTAGAAAATGAGATTAGTTGCTGGTTTAATGTTGAACCTGGAGTTAAGCAGGGTTGCGTTCTATCCCCTTTTATATGATTATTTTGATGGACTTCGCCTTTAGGAGTACAGCAAAACTTTTTCTAGACTTTTCCGTCAAACTTTCCGTCTTTACTTTCACTTTTTAAGCAGTATTCAGTCTAAAACTATATCCCTACTCTAGTCACTAGTTGTTCCCAAATTCTTGAACTTTCTTTAATGAAATTTGAATCTTAAATTTTGAATAAAATTCCAAATTCTTTAATAGCAATAAGATGTTCGAAAAATGTGGTTCGGCCCCATTAGGGCTCCATTGAAAGAGCCGTATTAAGGTGGTTAAAATGCCGTATTAAGGTCACGTTTCACGGTTGATTGGTTGCCAAAAATATGCTCATGGAAATCAATCTGTTTCCAAACAGAAAGTAGGACGTCCTCGAATGAAGCTAAAATAGGTTATTAGAATATTCTTAAAGAAATAAAATCTTCAAGGGAGGGAATAAAAAGAGAAGGTCTAAATAGATAGAGTCGAGAAGAAGAATAAGCAGTGCTGTTGGCATCTGCTGTGTGCGCATGGGGACATGTGCTCTGATGACTTATTAGACGTGATAGTTGTTGCTTAATATTGCTCACAAATGCAGTGCTTCCGCTATTCCCCAATTATTCAAGGTTTTCCCTAATTTCCCCAAAAGAAAATTTCGCTTTTGGAAATTACCCCGAGTATTCACGTTAGCGAAAATTAACGATTGTCTTTTATGTTAACGTTCGCTTATTCGCTGAAATTGATTTTTGGGAAGTCTGGAAAGTGAGGTTTAAATTTTTATGTGCGAAAGATAATTTAATTTATGAAATAATTTTTTTTTTTGGGGGGGGGGAGAAGATTCAGAAAAACTGAAAAATTTGGGGATAGTGGAAGCACTGCACATTATGACGTCGTATTTTCAAGATGATGTCATAAATATTGCGTTGTTTTTAACCGACTCTTCAACTCTTATGCTCCGTTCAAGGAGAATATTTTTGTGAAGTTTGTTTTTCCTTCCATGATTTATATGACCTCTTAGATATGACTGAAGAGGGAGACAGGGATTTCATTAGTTCATGCTGAGGGGAAGAAAGTGCTGAGATTTGATTTGCCGCATAGAACTTGCTATGGAAAATGGTTTTGTTGAATTCGTTTCTATGATGGTTAATCTTCATTTATGTGAATGAATATAAGCCGCTTTGGGTGAAATTAATCTGTTTGTTTTTCCGCGTCTAGGAATCAACGTTTGGCTTGAAAATTGCATCTCTGTCTAAATTATTCCCCCCCAAAAATAGATTATTAAATTGTTTTTTATAACAACTTCTTTAGTTCAATTTCGGTTGACTGTTTTGATTCCAAAATCAAAGAAGCCGAAGTAGAATCCACCTTTTTTTAAATGATGTAAGATGAGTTTTTGATGAATATTCATTGAATTTTCCAGCCATTCAGAAAATTCTATGACAAATTTGATTGATTACTTGCGAATGGGCTATTAGTCTTTTGTGTACTGGATTTATAGCCAAACAGCGCCCAAACGGATCAAGAGTTTCGTTTTTTCATCATATATAATCCACTTACCATCTTACAGCTAAAATTTATTTCTCATAATAAATTAAAATTAAATACATTATAATATATTTATTTATTAAAATACATACATAATATATTAAATACATAATATAATAATTAAAATACATAATAATAAAATACATAATAATTAAAATACATAATAATAATTAAATACATAATATATATATATATAAATACATAATTATATTAAATACATAATATGTTAAAATTAAAATATATTTTATAATTTTTTAAGGCTCTTCGATATCTTCAAAAATCACCCAATCTCGTCAATTACAAGCTTTTTCAGTTTGTGTGGTCAAACTATTCAGAGCTGATTGGGCGGTCTTGCCATAACTTGTATAGCTTTGATCAGAGCTATACATGTTTGACGACAAAACATAACGACAGAAAACTAAAAGAGGACCCCTACTTTCCCGGAAAACTTATAAAAACCATTTAACTTCTCCCGTTTTGTGCTAGAGATAGATATATTCAATTTAATGAAACTTACATCACTACTTTTTTTTTTTTTTTTTTTTTTTTTTTTTTAATTGAGCGGATCAGAATTTTCTTTAAAGTTCAGGAAAGGGCAGTCCCTAAAAATATTCTATTATACTTGCTTTGAAAAATATTTATTATACTATTTCTATTATCTATTTTTATCTATTATCTATAAACTATTTCTATTATACGTGCTAACTGCCTTAATGCACATTATTTTTGGTGAGGGAGAGCGGTGCCTTTGTATAAGATTAAATAATAATTGAAAAAAAAAACAGTTTAGAAAAACCGAAAGTAAGGAGCAGAGTTAAAAAATAAACTTAACATAAATGATGTTTTAAATGAAAAGTACTGCCACGTCTCTAAATCCCTAGCGCTTTACGCTAATATTTAACTTTGTGTTTTATTGAGGGTATCTATAGTAATTTCAAACTTTAGTTGAAAGAGCGGGGGGCCTAGGGAGTTGAAGCTCTCCTCATTTACAGGTTAATTTATTTTTGCTTTATGTTTTCATTTCGCTCTTTAGTTTCTTTTGAGAAAAAAATTCTATTTTTTTAACATCATTTTCTGTGTTATCCTAAACAGGAGATAACTGTTTTCATTGAATTTAACTTTAGCATTAAAAAACCTGGAAAATGAAAACTACACCTTCTGTTTTTCTTGATATTTTTCGGGGGGGGGGAGGGTGTGTCTTTAATGTAAAAATTATTTTTTATGTAACTATGCTAGTAAGATTATGATCTTTTATTTCTTACGAGAATATTTTGCAATATCAGGGGACCTAATTGCGCCTCAGTGTCAATATTATATATTTTTTCAGATATATTATTTTAGGCATAATAACATTTGGGGCGGGCAATAAAATCTCCCTCTATATGTCTGAAAGACTTCACAAAAAAATTGTGTGAATTGACGCCATTAATTTTTGGTTATTTGGAATGATTATAACAGCTCTGCCCCATTTAATAAATTTTGCAACGCTAAGTACCCCTCATTAAAGAATGAATGTATTTTAACAAGAATCAAATTATTTTATTTTATTATTATTTTTAATTATTGCTATTATTTATTAGTATATTTTATACTATTATATTATATTGTATGTTATTATTATATTATATATTATCATTATTATTATTATTTACTATTTATTATTATTTAATTATTATTTTAATAATTTAATTATTATTAATTATTATAGTTAATTATTTCGGGGGATGTGAATCCTGGATGTGACCCTGAATCTGAATATTTGTTTTCTTTGATAAAGGCTTCCGGGTGGGAAGCCAACACATTCGGAAGTTGATTATTTTTGATGGAAAACAAAATTGTTTTGTTTTTCACTGTTACTAGAAAAATATACCCTCTTTTCGATATTTTCATTTACTTTTAAATGTAAATATTAAGGCAGTGTGGTCTAAGAAATTATTCTTTGAAGATGCGATTTCCGGCTAAGATAAATGGAGTTTTATTGGAAACTAAATCAGACAGATTAATGCTTTTGGAGGTCTGTGAGGAATTAATAGAGGCTAGAAACTAAGCCCTTTTGTATCAGTAACTGAAATAAACGGAGAGAAATAACTAATGGTGAGAAATTAAAGGTTAATTCCGCCATTAATGGAAGCGGCTTAACGATCACGAGAAATAAACTTCCACCCGTATAAGAAAATTACTGAAAGGATAAATGAGCGATTTTGTTTCTAGTGAAATTAATTTTTAAGGGGTAATTTTATTATCAGCTAGGTTAGGTTGACAGTAGTGAGAACCAATAATTGTTTTCTCAAGGTAACTAAACCACTACCACCAATAATTAACTGCAGCACCAAGCCACCTAAGGCTGTAAATCTATCTATCATTTGAGTCACAGGTCTATTATTTACATTAACCACTCCGGTGGCATACATTGGGGAGGGGAAGGGGGACATGTGCCCCCGGGTTTTGCCTCCCCCAAGATTTTGAAAAATACCCTTTTCGAGGGTATTTTCAATGAAAAAGGTTTTTTGGTTATTGAAAAAAGAATAAAAAACAACAGGATTTTGAAAAATACGTGCCCTCTCTCCCACCTTCGGAATCTTTGTGAATCTTCACTATTCAACCACCCCATTTAGCTTCCCTGTCAATTTAATCATCCTATCAATAGTAATAGAATTGACCACTAGATAAACATAGCTCCCCCAATCAAGCTTAGTGTAGTGGAAAATTCCTTTCAGAAGCTGTTCTTTGAAGAAGGATGTACGCTCTCTAAACACTGGGCAATTTGATAAGGTTTTCGTTTTATTAAAACTTCTTTTGAAGAATATATTATGCAGGGTATAGTTTTGAAATTTCAGGCTTGCAAATTTTCCCTGCGTTTAATAAACTTATTTCAAAAAACCTTTCCACAAATTCTCGAATGTCTTTGAAATCTATGCTAATCTTTAAGAAGATTCGTAGTTAGTTTTGCTCTTGCATTTGAAAGTAATAAAAGGCTACCTGTCATTCAATAATGTGACTACTCTTCTTCAAAAACTTACTAATCTCTTTCAGTAATAGTAATTTTTATCAATTAATTAATTTAGTTAAAATCTAAAAATAGGTGAAACTTTCAAAGTATTCCCTAGCTTTTTTTTTGTTACGATTTATGTTTTTTCTTGAGAACGAGAATTTAGGGAAAGGCCTTGAAATAAGAGTAATTATTGTACTCTATTTAACTGTTTTTTGTCTATATCCATTTCAATACCAGTCTGCTTAATTGGTTTAAATATTCAAAACATCCGATAGGGAATATTTTCAATATATATGTATATTTATATATATATATGAATATATATATACATATATGAATATATATATGAATATATATATATATATATATACATATATACATATGTATATATATTCTGTTTTTTCGCATAGAATCTAAACATGTAATATTTATGGTTATTACTACTACTACTACAATTAACAACACGAAATCACTGCAGCACGAAGCCGCCTGAGGTCAACACAGCTACGCATGCTCCTCCTCCAACCCAATCTATTTGAAGCCTCCCTCTTTACACCCTCCTAAGAAGTTCCCATTTATTTGAAATTCCATTTTCTCTTTCCCTTAAGACATTCTCCAAGTTCCCATTTCCCTTAAGACATCCTCCCACTTCATTTGGGGATCACCTGTTTTTCATTTGGCCCTAGATTTTAAGATAATTGCCATTTAAAACTTTGAAGCTCACTTCTAGTGTTCATTGAAAATGGATAATCCCCTCGTAAACGTATTGCATTGTCTTTTAAACTACGACAGATGGACATTGAAAATTCAAATATTTTTATCAATGCTTGTTTTCTAATATCGACTTCTAAGTCTTTATAGTGGATCCCCCTTAGGTACCTTGTATAAGAACTAAACGAAACAATAGGGAAATCCTAAAAATCGTAAGGCATCTGAAGGCGAAGAGTGGGGTCTGCATATACCACTTGTGACCATGACCACTTTTTATACATGCTTTACTTTAGTGAATTATGAACCCTGCCTTTTCATAGTTGAAAGTGATAGGAGATATAGAGGAGTAATAGTTGAAAGTGATAGGAGAGGGACTACCGCCCCTCTCACGCCCACCATTTCCCCAAACACATCCAATCAAAATTTTGAGATAGCCATGTTCTTTAACGTAGTAGAAAGTTCTGGAAATTCGGTCTTAGAGGATGACAACCACCCTAACAGACCGTAGGGTAAGAATTGTAATTTATACCCCGGGGGCATATAAGGTGTTTATAGAAAGCGTTGTCGTTTGCAAAAGGGCTTATTCGATTGGAAATCGAAAGGCCTAGTGCCTTTTTTAATAGTCGAAAGTGATTGGAAGGCTTGACTTTTTTATAGTAAAGATCGAGGTGGGTATAATGTATTATTATTTGTTGTTGTTCTTGTTTAGACCAGGGCACTTCGTATCGAAGGAGTTGTCGTGGGAACTTCGAAAAGGGCTAATTCGATTGAAAATAGAAAGGGCTGATGCCCTTCTTAATAGTCGTAAGTGATTTGAGGGCAACTAATCCCCCTTCCACTCCCTAATTGTCGATAAAGATTAGGACTAATCCTGAATAAAAATGGCATACACATTTGTCTTTGAATTTTGCTAGATAACCGTTTTTGAATTTAATTTGACTTTGCCAAACGTACCTAAGCATGTTTTTATAGTTGAATCAAAGAAAAAAGAGAAATTACTGCCCTATATTCCCGTATTAAAAAGTATACTTTAATTCCATTTACGTATTCTTTTGAAATCCCGCTTTCTAGGGCTAGGTGGAGATGGCTAAGGAACGTTCTGCGGATGAAGGATGACAGATTGCCGAAGATTGTCCTTTTCGGCCAATCCTCTAGGTCCAGACGAAAAATAGGCCGCCTCCGGTTGGGGTGGGAGGATGTCGTAAGGAAAGATTTAAGGGAAGTTCGAACTTCCTAAGAGGGTGTAAAGCAGTGCTTTCATTTCTACTATATTTTAGAGTAGACTGCTTTATTTTGAATGTTTATCCTCTAATATTTCTATACCTACTGTAGCACTTTATTTCTACTTTAAGTTTGGATCTTCCACTTTTTTCCTTGCTGAGCCTATGAATTTTTGTTACGGAAATAGGAATTTTCGACACAACGGCTGGATTTCGGCAAAAGCGATTGACAAACGTTCTTGTTTTGTCAGAATTGGATAGACCCGCGAAATTTGAAACAAAATAACCAACGTAGAAGGACCGACGTGTTAGACAAATACACATAGAAGCACCTATGCACATTACCGATGTTACTTGCTTGAAAAAGAAGTACTAGAAGTTGTGACGAGCCTTACTGACAATTTCATGGTAAAAGACTATGTGAAGCAAATTAAATCTGTTAAGTCTGTGAACCTTAAAAGAGAAGAGTTCTTCTTACCCGCCTCTAAGGTTTACCTGAGACCAGAAGCGATCGCCCGTCTGTTTTCCTTACAAGGAAAAGATACAAACTTCACGAAGAAATGCGAGAGCATCAGGGGGATTGCCCAGAAATTATATATTGAAGCTGTGTCCCAGCTAATTGACCAATTTGCATTTAATCACGACATTTACAACTTTCTAGAGATTGTAGACCCAAAAGTCGCATCGGATGGTGATATTCTAATCGTTGCGGCCTTTTCTGCCAAAAGTTCGGGAACCCCTCGTGGGATTTTTGACTGGTTGAAAAAGAGTGACGGGCATTGATGCTGCTTAGTCCAGACGACAGTTCGATCAGGGGTGGAACCCCGATTGATTTTTGGAACTGGGTGGCGTCCATCAAGACGCAAAGTAGAGTGATAAAATTCACTAGCGTTTTTCATGTCATTCGGTTTATTTTTGAACTTCCCTGCTCAATTGTCGTTGTGGAAAGACTTTTCAGCGTTTTCAGCGTTCAGGGGTATTAATCTTAGTATTTGGTGTTTTCTCTTAAACCTTATTATTTGGTAATTCTCATTAAATTTTTCTAAATACAGTTTAAAGTGCGTCTACATTCGGCATTTTCTTGAAAACTGGGAGGCAAGTAGCAGTTTACACTATTTAAAATCGAATAATATAAAAGATCAAAACGCAGGCGCTGTACTTAAATCAAGCTTTAAGTGATTCATTTTTGCTATTACACTCTGATACAAATTAACAACTCAATATAAAAAAAATAAAAAAAAAAAAATAATGCGTGAAAAAGCGACCGATTGGATATCATTCATGCCAATCCTTCGTACCAATTCAAATAAAAACGAGGGTGTTGCAAAAGTAGTAATAGAGAAGGAAAAAATAATGGCAAAGACAAACATAAATAAAATATATTCATGTGGTACAGGATTTGAGATCTGGACCCGGAATCTATAAATCTAAACCGAACTTGTCGATAAATACAAAGCATTGTTTTAAACGTAAAAAGAAGGTGTTCTGGTAAACATAAAAGGTCTTAAATTATAAAATAAGTTGTTTTGAACAAATTCTATTAAAAGTTAGCCTAATGAGTTTGACATAGTGGCATGAATAATAGCCTAAAAATAGGAACAATCGTAGATATATCGCTATTGAGAATAGGGGTTTCTACGGATTATCCACCATTCTCTTAGAGATTGAAAAAATTCGAAGTGGAAACACTGGTAATATATCGGAAGAATCAATTTTGTTAACATTCCTGTTCAAATAGAAAGCACGAAAACATAGTTACTTCCGGATTGTGTCCTACTATAATTCTACTCTTTTTTTCGCACTTAAATATTTATTCCCACATTAGTGGAATTGAAGCACTATTGTAAAGAGGGAGGCTTTGAATAGATTGGGATGGAGGAGAAGCGTGCGTAGCTTTGTTGGCCTCAGGTGGCTTGGTGGAACAGTGATTTGTTAGTAGTAGTAGTTGTATTCTTTTGACGTATTTTCGATGGCCAATCATTCCTTATTCCTTATTTCTGTAGACAAAAATGAACGTGCTTTTTTACAACTGAGTTAACTAATGTTGAGGGATCAATCGTGACAAATAATGGAAAAATAGCTCGGCCTATTTAAACCTGATTGGTTCTTTAGTGAACAGTATTAAGCCAGTAAAAAGAGCATATAGATCAGTAGTCGCAACGTTTTCTACAATTAAACTCTCTGTTTTTGTGTAAATAAACAAACACTTAAAAAGAAAAAATTTGGAAACGTTTACAATTGTGTGTTAAGTTCATAAAAATTAAAACAGAGATGTCTTCTTTTTTAACTTTCTCCTTCATTTATTTTTATCGACTTGATTGATTTGGCCTCTGAACGGATTCATTCCCTTAGAAATTGGTATTTTAATACCTATGATATACCTATTTAATACAATAAATTTATATTTTGAAACCTAGGAGGGGATTTGTTTTTAAAATCTAACTTTTTTTTCATTGAAAATACCTAAAAGGCATTTTTCAATATAAAAGTAGAAAAAGAGGTTTCAAATCTAGGGGCTTTGCAAATGGCCACCCTCCCTTCCCTAGCCATATCTGGAAGTTGTATTTGTGGACTATTTAAATTTTAATTTAGTAAAATTTATATGTGAAATTAGCATAATTAGTACAATTTACTTAATAAAATTACTTTAAAAAAACCTAATTAATCTTTTATTTTTGAATTGAAGTGCGTGACATTTTGCTAAATTAGTCAATTAAAAGTCAATTATTTAATCCATAAAAAGAAACAAAAGAATTCGTGACTACTTCTTTGTTGCGTGTAGCAGTTAAATTTATTTTATTCAGAGAGG
The DNA here is from genome assembly GCF_049724085.1 of Artemia sp. Qi Xiang Cuo. Taxonomy (NCBI): domain Eukaryota; kingdom Metazoa; phylum Arthropoda; class Branchiopoda; order Anostraca; family Artemiidae; genus Artemia; species Artemia sp. Qi Xiang Cuo. The sequence continues at coordinate 185,936 of NW_028300712.1, forward strand.
TAGTTTTTTTATATAAGAAACGAGCCAAGAATTTCCTTAAATGGGCTAGCACGGAAGAAAATCCATTGTTTAGGAAAGAGTTTACTCTTCTGGGCAAATACTTTAAAAAATTTATGAGTCCTAGGGGGGGGGGGGCTTGACCTGCCTGTTCCTCCTCTCTGCATTGACCCCACTTGTTGCAATATCTTTACATATCGACGAGCACACTTTACATCCTACGAGCAAGCGGGTGGATTTCTTCTTGTAAAAATTGCGAAATGGTAGAACTTCTGTTTGGCCCCCTCCCTTTTCAAAGAATCCAACCTGTGTTTGTGTAGAAATAAAATTTCTGCTCAAATAAATATTTATTCGTTTTAACTCGCAAATAGGCACTACTTTCTGGACGCACTAAAACATGAGCAGGTCTACTAATAAATTATATGTAATTTTTGTATTTGTAAAGGATTTTTAATTACTTTGCAAGTTTTAAATTTAAAGTCAAATTCATAAATTGTACTTCAAATTTTAAATTTAATAAGAAAAGTGAATTTCGTAAAGTATTTGTAAGTCAACCCAATAAGTTTAAAGCCAAGAGGCTTGTCATGAAAAAAGACTGTTGTTTTTTTTACTAAGGATAAAACTTGGTTTCTTTTAGAAAATAAATGTTTACTCTTTTTAACTATTAAGTATTTTAGATATTTAATTATTATAGATATTGGGTATGAATATTTACGGTACTCTGCTAAAATCCAGGACACACGAAAGAAAGGCCGCATCGAAATCTCAAAGCCGCTATTGATAAACAGGTTTCCGCTGCATAGTGAGATATTGCTCACTCCGTGAGAAAGATTTAAACTTTAGTTTTTTGAGGTTTAGGGGGACTAAAAGGTAGATAGGTTAGGTTAGCTAAGCTAGATTAGTCTATGCATTTAATATATGCTCTGCTTTATCCCCCCTCCCCCTAATGCGCAAATATATAGCCCAAATTTGTTCATAAACTATTATATTTTCATCCTATTTTGTTTTATTTCATTATTATTAACCAAAATTCACTTCTCGCATGAGTACTGGATTTTAGAACAGTGCCATATTTACTTTAGATATAGATATTTACATGTAGAAATCCTTTCACCTCCTGCCGGCAGTCAAATTGGTGATTTGGTGGAAGTAGAAGGATACAAGCGGCAGCCTGATGCTGTTTTGAACCCCAAAAAGAAGATCTGGGAAACAGTTGCTCCAGACCTGAAGACGAATGAACAAGGTGCTGCCACGTATAAAGGGGTCCCGTTATTTATCCCAGGGAAAGGGACTGTCATGTCCCAGACTTTAAAGGGGGTGCAAGTTAAATAATTTTGTCATGAGAAATTCTTGAAATAAATCGAGGCATGCTTTCAAAGATATATTTTAAACGTTTTGGAGGGTACTGAGAAAATGTTGGCTCTTCAGAGGTGGCACGTACGTAGGTTGACTGCCTTCAGGGTTGTGCCCCTAGGGGTAATGGTTTTTTCGTTTTTCTCCGTAATGTTTTATAATTTATCCATTTTATTGTTTCTTCATATTTAATCCTCCCCCCCCCCCCCGAAATGAATTCAGGCATGTGTCATTAAATCTTTAGCCAAACATATGAAATTTACAAAATAATAAAGGGAGAAGATTAAATAAGAAGATAGGTTTTGCTTTGACTGTAATGCCCAATAATGTAGTGACCAAATTTCCCCAAATTGTTCGTGTTTGTTGATACTTTTGGGCATGGAGAATACGGTCATTTACACTGTAGTAGGGATTAGGTCAAGTTAGGTTTTAAAAGACTATATAGTATTGAATAGCTGAAACTGTCTTATGAGAAAATATTTTCGTTTAATACTGATCCAAGAATAACAACTATTATTTTGGTTCGTCTTGAGTTTATTGTAAAATCAAATCCGGGATTATTTCGAAAAAGTGCTTGAAACACCTCGAAAATGGTTCCGTGTTTTATTATCTATGTTATATAATTAGTACTGTCGGAAACTGCCAGCCAGCTAACAGATAATCTGAAAAATATGACATGATGTTGTAGAAGGGGTATTAGTTTTCCAGGAGAGCGGAGACCTTTACGAGCAGATCAGTCAGTTGGTTCTTGGTTGCTTACTAGAGAGCATGCATTTTTTCGATTTTTGCTTATAGGCAATATATTTTATAATTATTATAGATATTGGATGCACTCAGGAGTCATCATTAAAAGTTGACAAGTTCTACATGGGGTTTTGTAAATGTAAACTGTTTCGTCTCGCTGGAACTCTAGGGAAAAGTTTTTTTTTTTTGGGGGGGGGGTAAGGGGACTCGGAATTTCGGGGGAGGTAGGCAAACTTTTTTTTGGGTGCAAGTATGCGCTGCGGCATTTTTCCTTTTTTATGCTTGCCTTCCGACAAGCTCTTTGGCTTGTATGCAATAAATTTCAAAATTTATTATACCAGTAAAAAATTCCAATATTTGGAAGTTTTTGACGCATTTAATTCCTAATTGTATTTTTAAGAAGTTGGTTTTGAAATTCTAAGTGCAAATTTCAAAATTTATTATACCAGTAAAAAATTGCAATATTTGAAAGTTTTAGCATTTGATATATCAAATCCATAATTTTGTTTTTAAGAAATAGATTTTCAATTCCAAGTACAAAAATTGAACCCCAGCCACTTTGGTGCCACCAATTTTATTGCGTTCCGTGGACAATTTTTGGGTGCAGAACTCAGATGGCCAGTAAAACTCGTCCATCAGATATAGTTTTTCAATAAGTTATATTTATCATTTTATTTTTTAACTGAAATAGTTATCACTGTAGTGCTATTTCTGTAGCTTTCGACTGAAAGTTAAAAATAAAAATTAGAGTTATATATTTATTTCAGAAAGTAGTTATATACGCGTTCAACAGTTATCATCTAAGAACAACTTTCTAGTACAGAGTTTACATGGAAAGTCTTGCTGAAGACTCTAGCAAATCGACCAACGTGTGGCTATTCCATCGTCCTTGATATTCATCTTCCATAATTTAGTTTCGCTTTTGAATTTTTGTCCCTTTACGGTCAAATACGTTTTCTAGAAAGCAATCTAAGTCGTTGTTAGGGTGATAAAATTGTATGTTCATGGTGCGACCGAGAACACTAAGGTTTGAAAGCAAAGTTTCTACCGATTTCGTGTATTGCTTTGTCTTATTGTTTCTAAGATAATTCTGCACTATTTAAACAAATAAACACAAATTAACAGGCATTATTAAATTCAATTTCCTTTATTAATGTTGTAGATCGGGGACCTTTGATAAGCTGCAGCAAATTTGAGGACTAATAAATAGGTTAGTTTTAATTTTTCCGTAGAAATCCAATGCGTGTTAAGTAACCAAGGTAAAGTCTACCTCGATTTGAAGCTTTGCAAATTGTTTGGGAGAGGGAGAGAATAACACCTTTTTATAAGTCTTTGCCCAAAATAACAACTTTTATTAGAAAAACTATTTCCTTGTTCATTGTACCAGCTAAGGAATTATACAAATTGACAAAGATTGTCCTTTTCGGCCAACCGTCTAGGGCTAAACGGAAAGCAGGTTGTCCGTGGTTGGGGTTGGAGAATGTCATAAAGAAAGATTTAAGGGAACTGGGACCGTCCTGGGAGGGTGTAAAGAGGGAGGCTTTGAATAGGTTGGGATGGAAGACGAGCTACGTAGCTATGTTTGCCTCAGGAGGCTTGGTGCTGTGGTGAATTGTTAGTAGTAGTAGTAGGTAGACCTGTTACAGCTTGTTGAAATCAAGGATTCGTCAATCTGTATGATTGGGGGCCTAAATATAGGTCTTGGCTCCAAACTCACCCTGACTCCTCCGCCCCCAAATTTTATATACACACTGGGAAGATGACAAAAAGGAAAATAAGGATGATCCATCTCCTTTGATTCATGAGCATTCGGGATTATTTTGAGAATACTTAGAGAATAGACAATGAATTCCAATCATTAAAAATCATTAATTCGGAAGTATGACTGTCCAAAATCAAATATATTATGTATATATTTCAAAAACGGTGTCTATTATCCACCTGCGTATGTATTCAAGGGTTTCCTAGGTTGCTGATTGCAAATCCGAGGGTAATATAAATATACAGAAGTCCAAAACCAAAGTATATTAATGTCATATTACCAGAACGGTGTTGGCTGAGTTGGTGTTTAAGCATCTTTCAGTTCAGTTCAGTTTATTTTATTTAACATTAAAAATATATTTAACTAATATTCCAATACCCGCCCCAAGAAAGATACAAAAAAGCACTTCCGACTGGGCGGGTACATAAAACTCATCTACTAACTAATAAATAACTATAAACAAATGAACAACAAATAATAATAAAAAAAATAAAAAAAAACACTTGCGACTGAGCGGGTAGATACAACTCATCTACTAACTAATAATCAACTATAAAAAACAAAATAAAAAACTATGAACCTTGACTTAACAAATATTTTTTCAATTTATTTTTAAATAAACCCAGGTGTTCAGCCACCCGAATGCTCTCAGGAACAGAGTTCCACACATTAGTCCGGAAAATCTAGTATGGAAACCGGCCCTGGTGCCCCTTCTATTCGGAACAATGAAGTCACTAGCATGACGAGTTTCATAATGATGCAAAGACCTATTGGCACTAAAATAATCCCAAAAAAGCCTCTGGACTAACATTATTCCAGCATTGATAGGCGAAAATGCCTATTTGGTAGTCCCGTAGCTGTCCTACATTCAACACTTGCAACTTATTGAAGCAAGGTGAAGTGCTATGTGCGCCTTAAACATAGCCACTAATAAGACGCACCGCTTTATTTTGAAGAGTGTGAACACGTTTAAAATGCACATAAAAATTTCTTGCCATTAAGTACAGCCATACGAAGTATATGGATTAATCAAAGCATGTTATAAAAGCAATAAAACTCTTTGGGGTAAAAAAAATTATAGAACGAGGAATCACTCCAAGGCCACGTGCAACCTTTGTTGTGACATCACTCTGGCGTTTCCGAAAAATTATAATCAATATGAAAACCTAAGTACCGGACTTCCTGAACTTGAACTACAGGCTTATTATTAAACAGAATTCTACCATAAATATCCCTGGGCTTGCCTACTCTAGAATATACAACAAAATTAGTCTTAGTAACAATTACTGATAACAAACTCAAACTAGTAAAAACATGGAAATTTCTCAAAACACAATTCACTTTCGACACAAGACTATCCAAACAAAGACTAGAAAATGTAACAGCAGTGTCATCAGCCAATGACGTTAAGCAACAATCTGGAAGATAAATACCTCATACTATCCAGATAAACCATACGTGTCGTGTTGCACACCCTACGACACTTGATAAGGGGAAGAAAAAACATCATCAATCATCACTTTAATAGACCTCCCGCACAAATAACTTTCAAACCACTTCAAATTCACTCCTTTAATACTTAAGCATTCCAATTTTTGGAATAAAATTTTAAAGTCTACCGTGTCAAATGCTTTCCTAAAATCAAAAAATACTGTTAGGGGGATTTTAACCATTTTCGAAACAATTGTTTACAAAATCAGCAAGATGAATGGCAGCATGACTAGTGGAATGACCTTTTCGAAGCCCGAGGTGGGTGTCACTGAGTAGGCTATGTTTCATGAGATGGTCATATAGACGGCGATGAATCACTTTTTCCAAAATTTTTGACAATAAAGGCAGTATCGATATTGGTCTCCACTTTCCAGCATCTGACCTGGTACCCGCTTTGTAAAGCGGGATAACTTTAGCTTGCTTCAACGCTTCTGGAAAGGTCCCCGTTTCTATAGATAAGTTGATGACATGGATAATGCATGGTAGTGTATACATTAACACAGCTTTAAAAGTTCTCAGATTCACGCCATCTATCCCAGCAGAATTCGATTTTATATTTTTCACTATTTTAACCAGTTCATCACTTGTGCACTTTTCAAACTGGAACTCAACAGTATCTCGACGATAGTCCACGAATTCTTCGCTAAGAAAATATTCCCTGTCACACCTTACATTCTCTTAAACAGACGAGCCAACCTGAGAATTAAACTGGCCAAAATAATTCGCCACTACATTTTTATCACTTACATAACTTTCATTTATATCAATGGAAGGCGATTGACTACTTTGCCGATTTCTCATAAACTCATTAATAACCTGCCATGTGGCTTTGGTATCTCCCTTGCTATCAGAAAACGTTTCTTCAAAATACTTTTTCTTTGCTTGCCTTCTCATGCTGTTCACCTTATTTCTCACTAGCTTGAATTCTGCAAACCCAGCGTCATCCTGACTATTAAGAGATTGCTCATATAAAGAGTTCCTTTTTTTTTATCTTGTCTATTATTGTCTCCGTAATCCACGGCTTGCGGGGATCATCCCTCTTTTTTTTAGTCAAACGCAAGGGGCATGTTTTCTCATAAACCGGTTGGAAAATATACATGAACTGATTATACGCAAGAGGAGAATCACCAGAATTTTCAAAGACCGAGTTCCACTTGATACAGCTCAACTCATCAGCAAGACTACTCAAATTTTGCTTTTTCAGCTCACGTGTCAGTATTTTCTTAGCCGGGATACGTCGTTTTCTAAGACACGTTATACGAGCATACCGGGAGATGATCCGAGCCTGGATATATATATCACATCTGAGCTAGGTCCCACGAAAACGTTATCAATTAAGGTCGCAGAATGACCTCTGAGGTTGCTGATATTTCCATCAGAGTTGGTGTTTAAGCATCTTTGAGGTTGCTGATTATAAATCTACGGCTGGGTCTGGAATTATAATTTTAGCCCAACCATTGTCTGTGACATCCTTAGCAAGGGACCCAAATTGTGCAAGGGGACCAAGTTAAAGCAAAGGCTTCCTTCGAAATAAACCTATCAAACAGTTCGTGGTAACGAACTGTAAGTAAGGAGCGACCCGGCTCAATGGTAACCGAAACTCTAGAAAACGGGTTTTTGATACCAATAGATACATCAAAAGAATCAGATTTCAATGCTGATTTCAAATATATAACTTTCATCAAGTTTAGTGTGGAATTTTGCATTTTTTGCCAGAGGAAAGATCACGGATGCGTGATTATTTGTTTTTTTTCCCCGGGATGATCGTATCGATCCAGTGGTCCTAGAATATCGTGAGAGGGCTCATTCGGCCGGAAATTAGAATTTCTAGTCTTCTTTTTAAGTAACCAAAAAAATGGAGGGCAACTAGGCCCCCTCCCACACTTATTGTTTTCCCAAAGTCACCCGATCAAAATTTTGAGATAGCCATTTTGTTCAGCATGGTCGAAAATCATATGTCTTTTAGGATGACTTAATCCCCCGAATTCCCCAGAGGGAGGGCTAAAAGTTATGAACTTTACCCAATGTTAACATATAGTATTGGTTATTGGGAAGTATACAGAAGTTTTCAGGAGGGTTTTTTTTCTGGTAGTGGGGGGGGGGGGGGGTCGGGGGTTATGTTGCAGGATCTGTTCATGAAGGACGTTTTCATGGGGGAAGGGAAATTGCCATGAAGGGGGCGCCGAACTTGCCAGCATTATTTATTGGTTATTGAGAAGTATACAGACATTTTCAGGAAGGATTTTTTTCTGGAGGGGGGGGGCTAGAGGAGGGGGTTACTCTGGAGAATCTTTCCGTGGAGGATGTTTCTTTGGGGTAAGGGACATTTCTTTGAAGGGGGCGCCGGATTTCCAAGTATTATTTAAGAAACGATCAGAAATTAAATAAAAAAACAAGTTTTTTCAACTGAAAGTAAGAAGGAACATTATAACTTAAAACGAACAGAAATTATAACGTATGTGAAAGGGTTCTCCCCCAAGTCAATACCTCGCTCTTTACGCTACAGTTTTTTTAGTGCTTTCAAAAGAGCTATCTATTCTAATTAAACGGCCTTTGTGATTCAGGGGTTTGTGGATCAAAATTTTTTTTAAATTTTAACGTAAAGAGCGTGGTATTGAATAAGGGTATAACCCCCTCATATACGTAATAACATATACGTAATAAAAAAACAATAAAAAAAACAAGCGATACGGCTCAATAGTTATCGAAACTTTTAAAAACGGAATTTTCATGTCAATTAATGTATCAAAAGAATGTGTTTATAATGCTGATTCTAAATATATAAATTTTATTAAGTTTATTATTACTCATCAAAGGCTACGAGCCTGAGAAAATTTACCCGGTTTTTTAAAGAGGGGGGAAACATACCCTACAAGTGAAAGAATTTTAATGAAAATCACACCGTCAGATTTAGCGTATCAGAAAACCCTATTACATAGGTTTCAAGCTCATATCTGCAAAAATCTGCAACTTTGTATTTTTTGCCAGAAGAACAATATACGAATATAGAAGTTAGTTACGTAAGTTAATTTGTAAATTACGTCATAACCAAATTTAGAGACATCCATTTAGTAAAAGAAAAGTAAAATTTTTATGCAAATTTTGTTTACTTATTCAATGACGGTGAGCCAAAATAAAAGCTGCATTAACTAAAAAACGATCAGAAATTAAATAAAAAACAGGTTTTTTAAACTGAAAGTAAGGAGCGACATTAAAACTTAAAACGAACAGAAATTATTCCGTAAATGAAAGGGGCGGTCCCCACCGCAACGCCTCGCGCTTTACGCTAAAGTTTTACTCTGTGTCACAACTTTATTTTTTAAAACAATAAAAACTTTAGCGTAAAGAGTGAAGCGTTGAGGAGGGGACAGCCCCTTTCATATACGGAATAATTTCTGTTCGATTTAAGTTTTAATGTCGCTCCTTACTTTCAGTTTAAAAAACTTGTTTTTTTATTTAATTGGTAAAGAACATGCACCACCAAAATAAATCTATATGCTCCTTCTGATATATGTGATGCAATATCTGAACACAATTTACAGGGTTACCTTTACTTCAAGGTCAGAGGAAGATTAAATTTGGTGCGCGCTCCTTACCTTCTCCATCTTATAACACTAAACAAACCCCAACTATGATTCTGTATGCCTCCGGTTCTGGTATCTTTGGGCCTACGACCTTCTTTTAACGTACTTCCTTGCCTCACATCTCCTGGTGTAAACAATGGCCCCTCTGAGTACTGTAGCCAGTGGTGGCAACTGGGGAGGGAGCGGTTAGTTAGTTACCACACTAGATGTTAAAAATCCTTTTTTTATTCTCATTGAAAAAAATAAGAATAAATGAAATTGCACCCCCCCCCCCCCGCAGATATCGAAAAATGCCTGTTTTTGTATCTTCATCAAGAAAAACGAAAAAATATTTCCCCCTCCTTTAATTTTTGTAAATAATTGCCCCTAACCTTAGCCCCAATAGAATATGGATACCTTCAATTGAGAACCAGTGTTAGACCTGCACGTAGGTGGAGATACGCCTTCGAGCCCTTGTCACTCCCAAAATCTTAAAGCTGTTACGATTTTCCACATAATTTCCCATACTTTTTCCATAATATTCATTTGTTTTTTTTTTGTAAGCACCTTGTTTTATATATGATATAATATCTGAACAAAATCTACTGTGTTATCTATTTTCAAAGGGAAATTATCGTTTCTTGCGTAAGAACAAATTCAGAAAGCGGAAAGAAAGCAAAAGAAGGAAATTCACTTGATAAGGAAACAGGAAACCGTTGAAAGGCTGTTACAAAAGTAAACTGACTTGTAGGGAAATTGAAGTAGGCTCGAAAGTACAAAGATTGACAGAGGCTTGAACTTATCTGAACTTCAACATAGTTTTCTTGAGTGGGGAGCGAAACAAAACATGCCAAAGGTATTCCTGGTAAGTATCATCTACAGAGGAGGCTTTTCTATTAAGAGTTGACTGTTATTCCAAAATCTTAGAAAAAAAAGAATAGTGGTGTCATGTTGGTTACATGACATTAATTTAAAATGGAATACAGACACCAAGCGTCTTAGTGAGCTCCTGGTGCTTTTTGAAGCAGGCGAAAATAGTTATTTTGGTCTGTTTTCTCAACTCGGTGGTCTATTGCCACCGTTGATTGCCACTATTCCTGTTACAAATGTGGAAGCTGTTTACTTGCTCCTGCATTTCACCGCTTCTTTTGCATTATCTTGTGTCTATAAAAGTGATTAATTTATGGTTGAAAACCAGTTTTTTATATATCCGATCCAAAAATCAGACATCTGATGAATCTCTGCCAGTGGCTTCAAGGGTGGTTGGGCAGTGGTCGTGTTCACCCCTAGATTTTGAAAAAACCTTTTTCGGCACTTTCATTTAAAAACACATTTTTGGTAATTTCGTTCAAAGAATTGAAAAAACCACTGATCGCCTCCCCCCAGATCTTAAAAAGTTCATTATGCCTCCCCCCCAAATTTAGCGAATTGAAGCCGCTTACCTCTGCTGTGATTTGGCATTTTCACACCAGTAGGAAAAAAATAAGTCGTTTCCAACGTGGCTACCCACTGTCTAAGCCATTGAGATTCCTAATTGATTAGCTTCACTTCTTAACGACAATTGTAGATACGTATTATGATGTCCACGCACTTTGAATTTTTATTTCTAAAAGTCCCTTAAATTTGTTTTCAAAATACAATTTCACTATTAAGACTAATTTCGATAATATTTACCATATCTGAGTGAGCTAGAAATGACAATTCATTCTCACTTGTCAGTTGTTTTTAAAACGCTTATTTTAATTTGTGGTTACTATTGGTCGTTGGTCGCGTATTTTTAATTTTGGTTAAAATGGGTTGCAGCCGGTAAAAACGCGGCAAACCTGATATGGGAAATTTTTGGTATATTTATAACAAAAATGGCAAAATATATTGCTCAGTGGACAAAAAATAATTTTTTGGAAGCTAATTTAGTTAACTTTTTACTGCAATTTACGTAAGATAATACCGACAAAAACTTAAATATCTTGATTGGGGCTTTTTCCCCCACTAAATTTGATATATTTTTATAAATTTTGTTCAATGTCTGAGTTACGTCAAATCGCTTTTACCTAGTCAAAATTTTGCATGTTAAATGCCACTCTTCTAACTTTCTTTAATACACAATTTTGTGTATTAATACTGGCTCAATGATGTTGCGCTTACCGGTTTTTGAATTTTGAAGCAAAAAAAGTCTTTGAGACGAGTGGAAATAGCTTGATTTCTCTTGCTCTGAGAGCTGGTTTTAGATTTCGAAGATTCTGATAACTGAATGTCGTGTAAAGACAAGAATTTGGATATGATTTTGCTCAAGTTTTCCCATTCATTATCGTTTCTTAGCTTTCAGAATGTCTCGTGTATCCCAGATATCAGTACAAGTGCCTTATAAATTAGCAAACTTTCTGTTTGAAGTTGCTCTGACAAACAATTTACAATGGCTAATACTTTTTTCACTATATGCAAAGTTGAGACAAAAGAGGCCGAGTTGATTTGTTCCAGTAGTCCTTTTGCTTCACTCGCTGTCTCTCGAGCAGAACTATCAGAGACAGTGGTTAGCACAACTACAATAGAATCAAATTTGACCTTAACCATGGAAATAGAGCGGAAATATAGGACAGGACCATACTTTCATTTTTATGTCCTTAGTACTTGAAGAGGAAGCCTATCTTATTGTTCATGACGCATTGCAAGAGTGACAAGGAGCTAAGTGGCTCTTTGCAGCAGTACTGTAAAATTACCACCATCACCCTCCCCCTCCTGCGATCTTAGATAAAATCTTGAAATATGCTTGTTGGATTCAAAGATAGGAAATAGCTTTATTCAATACCCTGTATTTATTCGATAATATGAGGGAAAAAAGTTATGAGAAAAAGGCGAAAAAATGCAAGGAAAAAGAAAATGGGAAAGTTCTTTAATACATTTATTCATTAAAACATTGCTTGTAACCTACACAACTTCTGGCTGCTAAATCTGATTGTAGATTTATAGTTGACATCCTATGCCAGATTTGTAGTCTCTGTTTTATAAGCGTTTTTAAACAATGCTTAAAACAACACATCATTTATTCCAATTCACATTAACAAGTGATGACTTACAACATTATTTACAGTAACAAAAAATGTTAATGGAATTGAATATTGAAATATATTTGTGAGTCACAAATCAAAATACTTTAGCATTTGGCATGTTGCTGGGCAGAATGTACCAATCTTATAGCTCCTTCGTTCCTGTTGCCCCCCTTCTTAACAAGACATTTATCAGTTCGTTAATACCAACTCAAGCTTATTATGCTGAAAGATATATATGTATATATATATATATATATATATATATATATATATATATATATATATATATATATATATATATATATATATATATATATATATATATATATATATATATATATATATATATATATATTCACTTTGATGCAATTATTATCACTTTGATGGATATTGATATTTCTCTGAGGGGAAAGTATAATAATAGCATCCAAAGAAGATATTTGTTTACACCGTAAATTAAAAAAAAAATGAATAAGTAAATAAAGTAGGAAAATCTCGACATCAATGGAGACAAAAGACGCCAGAGTTCTCCGTATCTCGTTTTAAATCTTCAGTTGACGGCATTGGTGGCAGATTAAGCAATTATCCTAACTTATGCTACTAAAATTCTTATTTGGCGGCTGCGTTATTGAAAAATCGACTACGCCAAAATGTTATCTATGTCTTTTTACTTTTGTCATGTGGATTAATTTTTATGCGTGTACAGAAAACTTTCACTTCTCACTTCTTAGAAGAATATGGCAAGGGTAATATTTTCATGTCTAAAAGTATTCTTTGTAGTGCCAAAACATTTCAAATTTGTTTTAAAAAGAGAGGGATGGATTAATAGTTTTCACCAGTTTTTTTCCACAATACAATCAACAAAATGATAAATTTGATGACACGTAAGAAAAAAACAACAGGCAAATGATCTGAAAAATATAGAAACGTGTGGAGACTATTGTAACTCTGGACACCAAATCAGAACTTGAAAGTAGTAAAATTTTGATAAGTTGCTCTGTGATCAAGGGTGTATCCAGGATTTTTGTTGGGGGGGGGGGGGGCTTTATAGAAAAAAAACGCAGGTCCGTCGGAAAAAGCTTTGACATTAATATCCACACTCATCAAATTAATTTGGTAAAACTATTTGGAAACGATGTCAGGAAAAGATTATTTTCAACAGTGGAAGAATACACAGTAGTGAAGTTTTTCTTAAGGCAGTAGCGTGGAGGGAGAGGGGTAAATTTTTCATTTTTCCAATGAAAATACCCAAAATAGCATGTTTCAATGAAAATCCCACCCCCCAATGTGTTTTTCAAAATATAGGAAGGGAAAAAAGAAACAGGGGGACACACCTCTTACCCTCTCCTAAATTGACGACCCTGTTTTAAGGGTATTTTGAAGTTGATCTGATCGTCTGGCTCTAAAATATTCTTCTAACGCTCTTTCGGTAATCGGTGCCATTGAAATGCATGAAAGGGTATTTGACTAGACATTATTCAAGTGCCAATAGTATGATACATTAATTTTTTGTCCATTCTCCAAAATCGAGAAAACTAAAACGAGTTTATATTACATTACCTTCTCGTATGAAAATTAGCAATTCTTACTTGGCATGAATAAATCCCTATGTGAGGGAAGGAAGAGTATTAATGGCACTAAATAAAAAGTCCCTCCTCAAGAATCACTTCGTGACTCAGTAGTATTTTATAACCTATAACCACCGCTCTAGGTGTTGTTTCAGCATCATAGAGTGCTGTTTTGCCCATCATCAAACAGTTCGTGGTAACGAACTGTAAGTAAGGAGCGACCTGGCTCAATAGTAACCGAAACTCTAAAAAACGCTATTTTGATACCAATGGATACATCAAAAGAATCAGATTTTTATGCTGATTTCAAATATGTACGTTTTTAAGTTTAGTCCTACCCATCAAAAGTTACGTGCTGAGTAAATTTGCTAGATTTTCGAAAAGAAGGGGAAATACCCCCGAATCTTAATTAAAATTACACCATCAGATTCAGCGTATCAGATAACCCTACTGTAGAGTCTTCAAGATCCTATCTGCAAAAATGTGGAATTTTGTATTTTTTGCAAGAAGAAACATCACTGATGCATGTTTATGTGTTTTTGTTTTTTTTACAGGGGTAATCATATTGACCCAGTGGTCCTAGGATATCGCGGGAGGGCTCATTCGAACGGAAATTAAAAGTTCTAGTGCCCTTTTTAAGTGACCCCAAAAAATGGAGGGCAACTAGGCCCCCTCCCATGCTCATTTTTTCCCAAAGTCACCCGATCAAAATTTTGAGATAGCCATTTTATTCAGCATGGTTGAGAAATATAAAAACTGAGGATGACTGAATCCCCCACAGACCCCGGTCGAAGGGTTATAAGTTATGAGCTTTGCCCACTGTTGAAATATAGTAGTGGTCAGTGGGGAGTATACAGCCGATTTCAGGGGGGATTTTTTCTGGGAGGGGGGGGTCGGGGGATAAGTAGGAGGGTCTTTTCTGAGGGTTAGTGACATTGCTATGTAGGCGGCGCCAGTTTTCCCAGCATTATTTAAAAAACCAATCAGAAATTAAATAAAAAAACAAGTTTTTCAACTGAAAGTAAGGAGCAACATCAAAAATTCAAACGAACAAAAATTATTACGTGTATGATTGGGTTCTCCCCCTAGTCAATACCTCGCTCTTTAACCTGAAGTTTTTAATACTTTAATAATAGCTATTTATTCTATTTTTAATGGCCTTTGTGATTATGGTGTAATTTTTAAAGAATTTGAACAAAATTCGAAATTTAGCGAAAAGAGCGAGGTATTGACTAGGGGGCGAACCCCCTAATATACATATTAAAAATATATGAATATAGAAGATCGTTACGTAAGTTAAATCGTAAGTTACATATATTTATTACTAATAAAACGTTCGTAAATAAAATTAAAGAACTTTCGAGAAAGCCATTTAACCAAAAATAAGTAAAATTAATATGCAAATTCCGTTTTAATTATTCATGTACGCTTAACCAGAATCAAAACCAGCATTAATTCAAAAACTTTCAGAAATTGAATAAAAAAACAAGTTTTTTTTTTAACTGAAAGTAAGGAGCGACGTTAAAACTGAAAACGAACAGAAATTATTCTGTATATGAAAGGGGCTGTCCCCTCCTCAATGCCTCGCTCTTTACGCTAGAATTTGACTCTTTCTCCCAAATCTGTTTTTTAAACAATCAAAAACTTTAGCGTAAAGAGCGAGGCGTTGAGGAGGGGACAGCCCCGTTAATATACAGAATAATTTCTGTTCGTTTTCAGTTTTAACGTCGTTCCTTACTTTCAGTTAAAAAAAACTTGTTATTTTTATTTAATAGCCTATAACAACCACTGTAGGTGTTGTTTCAGCATCATAGAGTGCTGTTTTGCCCATCATCAAACAGTTCGTGGTAACGAACTGTAAGTAAGGAGCGACCTGGCTCAATAGTACCCGAAACTCTATTTAACGGAATTTTGATACCAATGGATACATCAAAAGAATCAGATTTTTACGCTGATTTAAAATAGATTCGTTTGATCAAGTTTAGTCCTCCCCATCAAAAGTTACGCGCCTGGCAAAATTTGCCTGATTTTCTTAAAAAAAGGGGGAAATACCCCCGAATCTCAATTAAAACCACACCATCAGATTCAGCGTATCAGAGAACCCTGCTGTAGAGTCTTCAAGCTCATATCTGCAAAAATGTGGAATTTTGTATGTTTTGCAAGAAGAAACATCACGGATGCGTGTTTATTTGTTTTGTTTTTTCCCAGGGGTGATCGTATCGACTCTGTGGTCCTAGGATATCGCGGGAAGGCTCATTCGAACGGAAATTATAAGATCTAGTGCCCTTTTTAAGTGACCCAAAAAATGGAGGGCAACTAGGCCCCCTGCCACGCTCATTTTTCCCTAAAGTCACCCGATCAAAATTTTGAGATAGCCATTTTGTTCAGCTCGGTCGAAAATATGATAACTTTGTTTTTTAGGATGACTTAATCCCCCACAGTCCCGGGGGAAGGGCTGTAAGTTCTGAACTTTGCCCAGTGTTTACATACAGTATTGGTTATTGGGGAGTATACAGACGTTTTCAGGGGTGATTTTTTCTGGTAGTTGGGGGTCGGGGGTTACGTAGGAGGGTCTTTTCATGGGGGAAGGGACATTGCTATGAAAGGGATGCCGGATTTCCCAGCATTATTTAAAAAAACGATCAGAAATTAAATAAAAAGCAAGTTTTTCAACTGAAAGTAAGGAGCAACATCAAAAATTAAAACGAACAGAAATTATTATGTATATGATTGGGTTCTCTCCCCAGTCATACCTCGCTCTTTAGGCCAAAGTTTTTTAATACTTTCATAAGAGCTATTTATTCTATTTAACGGCCTTTGTGATTAAGGGGTAATTTTTAAAGAATTGGAACAAAATTCGGACTTTAGCGTAAAGAGCGAGGTATTGACTAGGGGGTGAACCCCCTTATATACGTATTAAAAATATATGAATATAGAAGTCTATTACGGAAGTTAATTCGTAAGTTATGCATATTTATTACTAATAAAAACGTTCCTAAATAAAATTAAAGAACTTTCTAGAAAGCCATTTAACCAAAAAAAGTAAAATTAATATGCAAATTTCGTTTTAATCATTCATGTACGGTGAGTCAAAATAAAAAACTGCATTAATTCAAATACGTTCAGAAACTAAATAAAAAAAAACAAGTTTTTTTAACTGAAAATAAGGAGCGACATTAAAACTTAAAACGAACAGAAATTATTCTGTATATGAAAGAGGCTGTCCCCTCCTCAATGCCTCGCTCTTTACGCTAAAATTTGACTCTTTTTCCAAGCTCTATTTTTAGAAAAAAAAATAAAAAATTTTAGTGTAAAGAGCGAGGTGTTGAGGAGGGGACAGCCCCTTTCATATACAGAATAATTTCTGTTCATTTTCAGTTTTAATGTCGCTCCTTACTTTCAGTTAAAAAAAAACTTTTTTTTTTCATTTATCCGTTGAAGGACCTCTCCACCCTGAAAATTTTGGGAAAGGACCGGTGTGCTTATAAGAAAAATGACATCTTATATATTTAATGAGATCTTAGTATAATTTTCTTATAAAATAGATTATGCTTATTATGATATGCGTCTATTTTTATGGATTTCGGAAGATATTTTCTGGATAAATAATATGTTGGCAAGATATTTTACAAATTATGCATTTGAAAAATCTAACGTTTGCTTAAAAAAAAAAATCATTAGAACATATGTCCGGAATACTAAAAGAAAAAAATAAAAATGTTAATTGCTTGATCTTTAATTAAAATAGTCATATAAAATTAAATTTTTTTTACCATAGATTGAAACAATAAAGAAATAAAACCTAAAATAAAAAAATAAAAACAGTTTCTTTTAGTCATTTATAAATTTTCATTGAAAAAAAAAATTATTAATATAGCAAACCGGGATAAAATATTAATATTTAAAAGTTATCAAAAAAGTTAGGACTTTTTTTCAATAAATTTGCCTTAATTAAATTTAAAATATTGGATTTTTGATTAAATAGTAATTGTGGTAACATTTAAGAAATTATTATATTCCTTAATAAAATATATCCGTTTAAAAACATTCACTTTTGTAAAAATTGTATGAAAAAAACAAGTTTTATCAATTTAAATTAAGGAGCAACATTAAAACATAAAACGGACAGAAATCGGTGCTCATATGAGAGGGATCGCACCATCGTCAATGCCTCTCTCTTTGCGCTAAAGTTTGAATTTTGTCCCAATTCTTTGAGAATGCTTCCTGATTCACAAAGGCCTTTTAATTAGAATAAAAAGCTCTTTTAAAAGTACTAACAAAAACTTTAGCGTAAAGAGTGAGGTATTGATGAGCGGGTGACCCCCTTCATATAAGTAACAATTTGTGTTCGTTTTAAGCTTTAATGTTGCTCCTTACTTTCAGTTGAAAAAACATGTTTTTTTTAAAATTTCTGATAATTTTTTAAATAATGCTTGAAAACCCGGCTCCCCTCCATGGAAAATTCCTTTTCCCCATGAAAAGAACCTCCCACGTAAGCCCCCCCCTACCTCCCGCCACCAGAAAAACTTTCCCAGGAAACATATGTATACGTCCCAAAACTCAGTAGTATATGCACACACTGGGCAAAGTTCATAACTTGCAGCCCTTTGCCAGGGACTTTAGAGGGATAAGTCATCCTCGAAGACCTAGTTATTGAACTTTTCGACTATGATGAACAAAATGGCTATCTCAATATTTTGATCGGGTGACTTTGGGGGGAAATTAGCGGGGGAGGGGGACTAGTTGCCCTCCAGTATTTTAGGTCGCTTACAACGGGCCATAAAAATTTTAATTTCAGATGAAATGAGTCCTCTCCCAATCTTCTACGATCACTGTATCGATATGATCACCCCTGGGGGAAAAAACAACAACACAGTCCCCATTTTTTGTACATAGGAGCTTGAAACCTGTACATTATGGTTCTCTGGTATAAACCTCTTTTTAGTTCTTTATTTGTATGCCCTTTTATATTGGCAGATGTGATGGTTTACGTAAATTCCAAAGATAGACGATAAACGTTGGTACATGGTCTTTATTAAATAACGTGAGAATACACATAGAGAAATTAAGGTAGCACAAGAACAACTAACTACGACGAAGGCGAGAGATGGACTCCTTTAGAAATGAGCGGAGAATGTAACTTTCCTGGAACGGAAGTTCCAGGCCTGGGAACGACCACTTTCCCACGACTAGCTTTAGTCCCAAGAGCTCCCCCTGGACCGCTATCGTTGACACATAAATCCCCAACTAACTACGAAATGAGATACCCGGAAAAGCTTCTCGAATTGATGTTAAATACTTTACAGATTCTCCCCCTGTTTTAAGTTAAATTTCTCAAATTTGGCTTATCCCCTTCTCATTAAACCCCCAAACTTTAATTGAATTCAAAACATTCCCTTCCCAAATTATTCACTTCTCGCCTACTAACATTCTACAGCATAAACTAGTAAACAATTACATAATACAAACACTACACAATACTTGCATAAGTAAAAACTTACATAGTATAAACGAACCACACTAACAACAGTAGTCGGAAACTGGATATTTTAACACTTCACTTTTCTCTCTATACTTTAAAATAAACTTGTTCCCCATACCCCTGAATTTGATGAGGACAAGGAAAGTTGGGATTATCTATAAACTTTGAATTAGGGCAAAAGGAATGACCGGGAAAGGCTAATTAATCCTGAAAATACCAGCGACAAATAAATGAAATTGCAGAAACTCCAAAAATCATACCATGCAGCAATGACGTTAAGATATTATTCCCAATAAAATCCTCGGGGTTTTATTGCTGCGGAACGCCTCGATTTAGACCTATTTGGTTTTTCTCTCCGTGAGGCATCAACCTCATCTCGCGAGATATTACAACCAGCTCCCTCTCCCTGGGTAGCCAAACCGCCCTGCGAGGCATCAGTACCATCTCGCAGTGCAACAAAAAAAACATCCCGAGAGGCAGCAGTACCATCCCACGGGACTTCAAAACCAGCTCCCTCTTCCTGGGTAGCCAAACCGCTCTGCGAGGAATCAGTACCATCTCGCAGTGCCTTCTCATTATCATTGAGTCCAAATTTCACCCTCGTCAGCGCAGAAAGAAATTCATCTGAAAAAGAAGACGTGTCTCCTTTCCCCACTATCTGTTCTATCTGTTCATATTGTATTGCAATCTTATACGCATCACCTAAACAAAAAAAAATTCTACACTATTCTCTAACAAATACCGTTTGTAGGACGGTCTGATCCACTTCTTGAATAAATTTAGAGCAAATCTTCCAAGAACTACACCATCATCCCTGGCTTCTAAGGATACCCTAAATGACCTTCCTAATTTTTGCATCCTTCTATAGAATAGATATACCCTTTTCCTTAAATTGAGCCACGCCTACAAACTCTGCAACCATTTTGCCTACTATTTTGCCTGGGGTATATACTACAAGTAATCCACCTTTTAAACTTGACAAATTTATAATCTTGGGATCCAGATTCCCAAAAAAGGAGCGAAACAAACCATGGGCCAAAAATGGCGCAAAGCTTTTGAATCAGACCAATTTAACAACAACTGAATTTTTTTTTTTTTTTTTTTTTTTTTTTTAATTTGCAACAAACACAATTTTTTTAAATTTGTAACAAATTTTGTAACAAACTTAATTATTTTTCCACTTTCTGACTTTGTGAGTGGCTTTATTACTAAAAAAAAGGGTCAATTAGCGATCCTATTACTTGGGACTGTTGAGGCTGTTCTATTGGAGGATTAATTGGGGTGGTGCTCAGGGGAGTTGGAGGGTTTGTTGGGACCCATGTCTTGATCTTTTGAAGGTAATCATAAAGTTCATCTTGATCGAAATCAGGATCATTTGAGTCAAATAAAAGAGGTGGAACTATGCCATTTATCCTTCACTGTCTTACAAAATCAAAAGCAACCTTTTTGTTATATCCAGTTTCCGCCGGATCGAGAATAGGAATAAAAACTGACATATTGAGATTAAAATTTGAAAAGCAGTTATTCTAAAAATTTAAATATTTGTTTTAAACACAGCTCCTTAATTACGGACGCCAGATTTTGGGCAATAAACTTCACCTTTAAGAACAAGGGTCTAATAAAATTTACTGGGTTGTTTAGTCGTGCTAAATCACTTACGAAAGGTCGTCTGTCTTACATCTAATTGCAGTTGGTCTCAATTAAATCACTAGCGTCAAATGGAGTCACAATTGAGAATTAATTTTCGATTATCGAATTCACAATTTTAAATTTTGTTTGGAAACTGTCAAATGTAGATCACACGTCGACTGTATAAAATCAGGTAAAAAAAAACACCAATTGTAAAATGGCTAAGTGAAGGTAGAAATCAACCGGAGACTTTCAGTTGTAGAAATTTGAATTAGTATGTAGAAGCTATCGCGAGGAAATCCATATTAGGCATTGTGTAACAGCCTATTTCAAAATGTTCATTTAAAAGAAAGTGTTTCTCAAGAAGGCGCTTTGAATAGACAAAGGTTCAATACCTCGTAACATTTCGATGTCTTTTTATCAGTCTTTTATAGTATTTGCGGCTCAATATCACAAGCAATTTTGGTAGCGGGCGAAATAGCTCTTCAATATGTTGCCAGTATTTAGCGTAAGATGTCCTAAATACTTATAACGGTCACTCAAATGTCACTTGGAGGTTTTCCCCTAGTGATATATGCTCCACTAGTCTTAACCGCTTGCCACCACTCTGTAAACCTCTATTTAGGTCCTTTATTTGTGCCCTTTTATATTGGCAGATGTGATGGTTTACGTAAATTCCAAAGATAGACGATAAACGTTGGTACATGGTCTTTATTAAATAACGTGAGAATACACATAGAGAAATTAAGGTAGCACAAGAACAACTAGCTACGACGAAGGCGAGAGATGGACTCCCTTTAGAAATGAGCGGAGAATGTAACTTTCCTGGAACGGAAGTTCCAGGCCTGGGAACGACCACTTTCCCACGACTAGCTTTAGTCCCAAGAGCTCCCCCCCTGGACCGCTATCATTGACACATAAATCCCCAACTAACTACGAAATGAGATACCCGGAAAAGCTTCTCGAATTTATGTTAAATACTTTACACTGGTATGCTGATTCTGATGAATGGATTTTCATTCAGATCACTTGATGTTTTGAGGGTGTTTCCCGTTGTTTTTGAAAAATGGGCAATTTTTCTCAGGCTCGTAAATTCTGATAGGTACTATTAAATTTGAAAAATTTTACATATTTTGCATAAGCATCAACATTTGATTCTTTTGACGTCGCTATTGTTATGAAGACTCTGTTTTTTAGAATTTCAGTTACTATTGAGCCACATCTCTCCTTGCTTACAGTTTGTTACCGCGAACTGTTTGATTACATTCTAAACTAACAATAAATAAAAAAGAAAAGAGCCTTATAAAAAAAAACATTACGTCAAAATAACTTTTCCCTGGAGAAAAATTACAATGACATGATATCTAAACAGGCTTCTTTTTTTGGCTCTAACGCAAAATAAAAACGCACAGAAAACAATTTTCTTTAAACATAATATTCAGACAAAAAAAAAATCAAAAAATAAAAGTGTATGCATATGCTCGTTAATAGCATTATAGAGTTTGGACCGAATGTGGACGTCCCCGTGTTGGTATTGTTACTGCTATAATACTGGAAAATCATCTAAAATTTTCAAAGTGCTTATCAAAACATCGAAATGATCTTTTAGATAAGCATTCTGAATCACTTAAAGACAACCCACAGAGGTTGTTGAAGTTTATAAAAAAAGAAAAAAAAGTGAGAAGTGCAACCACGAAAAAACTCCAACCCTCGGACATGAGTGGAAATCGTACTTTAGTTCTGAATTTTCTCGCCCGACCCTGATCTGGACATTAAATTTGAACAAGAACTAGATTCCCATTTACGGTGCACTTTGAATAATATTGTGTTTGTTTTGTCGGTGTCACAGATTCGGTATTTGGTGAGAAAGCTAAAAAATAAGTACTCAATAGGTGCTGATCATATTTTCCGCATGAATCTGGTTTTAGGTAGTGAGTTTTCACCATCTAGCTGTTTTATACCAGATAATATTTAACTCTGGTTTAGTGGTCCGATATCTTCTGCGTTGGCCTAATAACGCCCGTGATTAAAAAGGAAAAATATCCAAGAAGTTGCTCGTCATATCGGCCAATACTCGTCATTCTTTGTAAATTACTTGAGCTCCTCTTCATTGACCCGATTAATCAATTATGTAGGTCCCCAGATTTTCAGTTCGGATTTTAAAAGGGTTAGTCTGAACATTTACATTGTCTAATTGCAAACCTTCTGCTTGATTCCCATGAGTCAGATGAAACACTACAATTTGCGGGACATGATGTCCGACGAGCTTTCGACTCGGGTATTCACGCACAAATTTTGCTTTCTGCTTCTAAGTTTTGTGTTAATCACTCTATTATTGTTGTTTTTTGGAAATTGTATAGTAATCTGAAAGTGAAAACTAAGGTGCCACAGGGTCATCATTGTCCGAAAGTCTCCAATAAAGTGATTCCTATATGGAAAGGTATTCGGCAGGGAGCAATCACATCGCCCCCACTGTATAATAACAGCATTATTGAACCTCAGCAGTCATCTTTGATATGTTGCATTTATGATGGTATTGAAATTTCACTTGTCAACTATGCTGATGACATTTTTAATATTAGCAGGTCCGTGTCGTAGATTGAAGATAACTATCGTATTCTGAGCGTGCAATATGAGAAGATAGGCTTAGCCTTCAACCCATCAAAAAGCGATATTATAGTATTTAGCCGTAAAGCTATAGGGCCTGGTTCAGTTACCGCTCGTTTTGGTGATACAGAGGTGGCTTCTGCCGAACAGCTAACATAGCTTGGCCTACCGAGTGCATCAGGTATTGAGTCTCTGCGCAAACTACTTATCTCGAGGTTCTCTGAGAAAGTTCGTAAGGAGTCTGATATGCTGGTATTGTGTAAACGTATGCACAATCGCCTTGTCCTAGCAAGGCTCTATTGCGATTTTGTAGCCACATGTTCTTGCGGTTTCCCTTTCTGGAGAATTATGTCTGATAAGGATAAACGCACGATCCGTTCAACGTTTTTCAAATATGGAAAATATCTACTGAATCTGCCCTTGTGGATGAAAAACTCGCGAGTTTCAGAAAAGTATAAAATAGCAGACGTGCTTTGAAGTTGTTAAAGACCAAATGAGCCGGTTCAAGCGCACATTAGATCCATACCACACTATGTATCGCACCATAGTACCTGACTCGTGGAGCTCTAAGTTTATTGTACACAGTTAGACGTATGTCATTTATTATGTTTATGTGTGTGTGTGAGTTTGTTTTTATATTTTTTCCTTATTATGATTGAAAAATAAATATATTTAATAAATAAAAATATTTAAATAAATAAATAAAAACTTTTCTGAAAAAAAACAACAACAACAAAAAATTCTGAAAAAAAAAAAAAATTAATAAAAAAATTAAATAATATATTCAATTATTTTAATTTTTAATTTTAAAAATATTATTTATATAAATTAAAATGTTTAATATAAATAAATATTAATAATATTAAACATTTTTTTTAATTATAAATAAAATTAACTTTTTTTTGTGATTATGCTATAAAAAACTAAAAATATATAATTAAAAATTTTATTTATTAAATTACGAATTTTAAAATTTTTAAATGAATTAAATCAAAATAAAACCTTAAAAAAAGAAAATAAAAATTTATTAGGGCTGAAATCCTCTGGGAGGAAGACTCAAATAAAAAGACACAATAATTCAACTTTTCATTTCTTTTTTAGCCTAGTTTTGTTCTTGAAAATAAAAACGTACAAATTCGTCGTGATGTTAGCGGCACGTGTGCACGTACAAATATAGGTAAAAAAGGAACGATCTAGTAAATTTTACACATATACCATCTTTATTCGAAGGATGAGGCATAAGTTTATTGCTTGTGTTGGATCGTTTGTAAAAAAAAAAAAATGTCTTAAATATCATAATTGTAAAAGTTCGTTATAAAAAGTAATTTTTAATTTCATTTAAAGCAAAGTTGTGCCTTTTCCCTTTATATTTCTCTCTGAGGCTTAGGCTCGTTCTTCAAAATGGGAACACGTGCTAATCTTTTTTTAGGGGTGCTGTGTCACTGAATGTAATTTGATTTTCTTGGACATGCTATAACAACAATCTACGAGACTCCTCTGCTAACTCAGCTCCATAATTCTTTCTTATTTTGTGACACCAACTAACTTTGTAAATTCGTCTGAGGATTCTTTGGTTCTAGAACTGGTTCTAGGTCAGACTATAAACTTTTTTGCTCGTTAGGAAGCTGCAGTGATATTAAAAGGACTGTGTTCGGACACAATCTCTTTCTTGTTATTGTTCTCATATCAAAAGCAATCTATTGGATTTACTAACAGATTCTGAAAAGAAAGCTTGGCGGCGTGTTTTTTTTTTATGTATATAGGTATATAGTGACATTTTCAGTTTTGGAAAACTATACTTACTAGTCAATACTAGTATTGATTGTTTGAAATTGATTATACGGAAATTGATTGTTGAACATGGTTTTTGTTTTAACTTTTAATTTTTAATTTTAGCTTTTTAACTTTTAATTAAACTTTCAATTTTAACCTTATTTTTTTTAATTTATTAATTCACCAATTAACTATATTTAACTTTAATATTTTTTTTATTTAACTTTATTTAACTTTAATTTAACTATTATTTATTTGTAATTTTCAAGTTTATTAAACTTTTAATTACAAACTTTTAATTTTCATTAATTTTAAAATGTAACTTTTAATTTTAATTTAAAATATTTAATTATTATATTTTCAAGGCCTCAGGGTTCTTTTGCAACAATAAATAATATTTTAATCACTCACAGAGGGGTAGAGTGTACGCGTGAAAAATGATACTTGTTCAAAAAATCATCACTATCACCACCACCCCCCTTCCCCCAATGAACAGTAAAGGAAATTATACGGAAATCGGAAGCATTTTGACCATTCGGGAGAGGGGGAGACGGGGATTCGCATCCCACACTTTGTGCTGGCCTGTGCTGGCCACACTTTGGCTTTGTCCAGAGACATCGCATTGTCTGTCAGAAATTCTTTACTAAGACTGTATTTAGTTTTTCTCTCACTTTCCATAAATACCAATGTACAATCAATTGCTTAAGAAAACAGGGAAAAGCAAAGAGTATGAGATGAATAGTAGGCTAGCCGCATTCAGAAGGAGGGCTACCGAGTTTGGCCCTCTACCCCCGAAAATTTTGTCTGACTCGTAAAAACGTGACAAAATGCTTATAAACAAATCTTTTATGGGATTTTTTAGTTTTTTTTTTGTAAACTCCTCTCCCCGAATAAAATGTTCCCCACGAACAAAAAGCCTGGATACACCCTTGATAGTAGGGACGTTTTTTTTTTTATTCAAACAAAGCTTCTTTATTTAACAAGCCCTTTTTCTTATGTGCAAATGGAATTTTACTGTTTATTAGATACCATGAGAACAGCCGAATATATGTCCGTTCTGAACTAAACACTAATAACAAACTCACTTCAGAAAAGTTCTATTTATTATGTTTTCAGAGTCACATCCAGTTTAATAGCACGATCTCTCCCACCCCACCCCCTCTGATGCCTGGATATTGTCCTAGACTACATCTAAGTACTCGAATCACATTGCCTTGCAATACTTTTGCTCTCGTTTCCCATATACTGTCGGCTCATAATGCCGAATAGTGCCAATTTGAAAGAAAATCCCTAACAAGTTCAGCAAACTTTTTTTTGGTATAGCCTAGGGCAACAGCCCACCATTAGAGGGTGGGGTATTCGATAGAGTAAACCCGAAAGCGACTCTGAAAAATTCGATTAATCGAAATGTTTTCAGTGAAATGGCCCAAGAATTGTGTTGTTATTGTGTTTAGTTCACAACGGGTCAAAACATATAACAATAACGATACTTTGTCCAGTAAACAGCATCTACCAGTATTAAAATGACACAGTTGACCCACAATTAACCGTCCACATCTCGCAAAACCCCCTTTCGCTTTGCAAACAACGAATAGTCTTCCAATATGATAAAGTTCATTACTGGTTCATTAGTTATTTTAAAGTTCATTGCCAAATTTTCCCTAGTCATATTCCTTGTCCCCCTTTTTGTTAAGTAATTAATAATTTGGAAGATTAGTTGACACTTTCCCTATCGAAAAAATCGAATCAGGCTTTTCAGAAACCAATAAAATTCTTGATAAGAGGCTTCTTACTTTCTTGGAACGCGGTTGAGTTAGGAGAATGACACTATCAGGAATAAATTCAGAGCCTGAATCATGCAGCAGGTATGTGTTTTCAAGCTCCAGTCTCTACTGCTTCTTTATTTCCAGTTCTTAGGAAACTGCATAAAAGACAGGCTATACCTGTTTTAACCTTGGGGGGGGGGGATGATATATTTTTCTATAATTTTAGTTTTAGTCTACGTTTATTTGACTCTTGGTTTTGGAGACAGAGCCATACTTAAGGTCATTAAAGATTGGTGCATTTTGGAGGAGGAAGGGGTAGAGTTAGATTCTTCTGAAGCTCCTTCCAGAGCATATTTTAGACTCTGAAAACATTCCCGAAAGTTCAATTCACCTAACTCATTTATTTTGTTAGATAGCGCAAAGCCCCCTCATATAGAATTTTACCAAAAAAATTTCGGAATTCTCTTACATGCTGTTTGTTTGGATTTTTTTTTCTTAATAGCAATCTCTTTGACATCTTTCTCATTTTTTTCATAGACACCAATAATCAATCATCAAAGATAAAATTAAACATCAGATGAATAGTATTTAGTTGAGCCATATTTAAATCTTTCATATCTCGCAAAGCCCTTTTCCTCTCTGCGAATGACGGATCTTTTTCCGATATTCCAGACCTTTAGTCTAGGAGAGGTAGAATAATTTATGGCTCATCAACAATAAATTGGGCAATCAAATCCTTGAGCCCTAGAAAAGCGAAGGAGAAAAGAGAGATTGCTCTTAGAAATCGACCATGAAGGATGGCTTCACGAGGAAATTCAAAAGGAATGTATAACAGCAGAGGATTCTTGATCCCGCAAGGGATTTTTGGTGGGACGTTGATAGCATAACTGACTTGCACTTGAAAAAGGATCTCCAAGAAACGACTTGCTAAACGTGGAGGAATCTGTCGTTCGTGAACTACTGAAACAAAGGAAGGAAAAGGTATTCATACCTACTATATTTCGCCGTTTAAACATAAAATGAGGTGATAGAACTATAAAATTAAAAATACAGAGAAAAAAACACACACTTTTAAAGGCATTGATAAGTCTAAGAGTGGGTTCGAGTGATGACTGTACTTTTAAAATTGTCTGCTTTGTTTGTTTTATGTTAATTTTGCTTAAGTTAAGTTAGGTCAATCTGACTCTTCAAATTTTCGTTCACCTGGCGTAACTTCTTTAAGAAGATTCGATACTTTAAAAATCTTTTTTCAGCTTCAAAGTCGGCTGACTGTCTCAAAGGTAATGGGTCTATTAGCAAATTCTTCCAGGTACTACATATCATTGAAACCTATTGGGAATTTGTGATTTGATAATGAAATTTAATTGAAAAGACAATGGAATTGTGTCAGCAAAGTTTTCAATCAAAGCGGGTTGCACCACAGAAAATTCGAAGACCTGTCAAATTGATAAAATAACATTTCTTTTGTGGTGATTTTGGGAAGTTTCTTAGCATGTATACTAAAACGTCTTTAGGGACAACCTTTTCCTGAATTTTTAAAAGAAAATTATGTTGCGTTTTGTAAAAAAATTACATTTTTTAATGATATAAGTTTCTCTAAAACCAAAAATGTATATTTCCAGCACAAAACAAGATAAATTACAAGGTGTTTCTGAGATATCAGGGAAAGTAGATGTCGGCTTTTAGTTTTTTTCCGTTTATTCGGATCGCTTAGAGTTAAGGCAAGACCGCCCAATCAAATCTAAATAGTTTGGCCACATAAACTAAAAAAGTTTATAATGGACGAGATATGCTGATTCTTTATGGTATGGAATCCCCTTAATGAATTTAATCCAGTCTCTACAAGTTATGGCAAGACCGCCCAATCAATTTTAAATAATTTGGCCACACAAACTAAAAAAGTTCATAATGGACGAGATAGGCTGATTCTTTATGGTATTAAATCCCCGTAAAATACAAAAGAACTTTTTTTCAGAAAATCTCTTTGGTTTTGAGGCACCAACAATAGCTGTTGCTAAAAATTTATTAGCAGCAGATGGGAGGGTAAAAACGCACCTTTTTAAGACGGATTTTAGGAAAGACTTAAGGATTGGGGTGCTAATAGCACTTAAGCCGAAGTAAAACTTAAGGCCTCAGGCGGCTTGGTGCTGCGGTGAGTTGTTAGTAGTAGTAGTAGTAGTAGTTATGACTGCTTTTGATTGCATTACATATCAATTTTGTATCAGTACTTAAATGCAAAATTAAGTAGAAAAAAGAACAAATCCCTTCAAATGGAAATAGACAGTGAATTAAAAACTCAAAACAAACACAAAATATGCTTATGTTAGGTGGCGCCACCACCTTAGCCCCTGACTCTTGTTTTCTTCCTGACTCCTTAGCCGCTGTTTCTGCATAACATTAAGGAGTGCAACAAGTACAATCGGGTGGTAATTGGAAAAATATTCACTAATTTCTTTTCAAAACCTTTTAACGGAAATTATTATTGTTTGAAGCAAATAGAATTGAATAGGTCCTGAAATTCTCGAAGAATTGTGATAGAAATTTTAACCTTTATATAAAGTTGCTGTTAGTAGAGGTGACCCTAAAGCCCCGGTACGAACACATGTGCTGCCATCTACAATTTAGTTTAATGCTGACGGGACATAATTTATTCAAGGATTATCGATCGAGTCTAATGGGGGTCAAGGTCAATCGATCTGTTGTTGTTGTTGTTTGGCCACGTGTAATGGCATGAGGGGTGATTTACATAATCGATGGGGGGATTATTGATTCACGTCTGGGTGGAATTATGAAACAATATGGTCATAGAGTCCCTAGGGAGAAAGATTACGTAATCGCTCAATGACCTCTTTTTACAAGGTCGATTCAAGGATTATCGATCGAGTCTAATGGGGGTCAAGGTCAATCGATCTGTTGTTGTTGTTTGGCCACGTGTAATGGCATGAGGGGTGATTTACATAATCGATGGGGGAATTATTGATTCACGAGTGTGGGGAATTATGAAACAATATGGTCATAGAGTCTCTAGGGAGAACACATGGTTAATGGGGTCAATGACCTCTTTTTCCAAGGTTGATTTATTTGATGTTTCTATGTGTAATAGCTCCGGAGCGAAGGTTGCACATGCACATTGAATTCTAACGGGAACAATGTTATTGATCTAGGACTCGAGGGGGAAGTGAATTTCCGAGAACTTGATTTGCGTAATCGATCGCGAATGTCATGGTGTCCAGAAATAGTATTTGTTGTTGTTGTAAGTGCACGCTCTCAGCGAAAGTTATGATCCAGAAATAGTATTTGTTGTTGTTTTGGTCATGTACATGCTCGAGGCAAATGCCATGGTGTCCAGAAATAGTATTTGTTGTTGTTGCTCTCGCCAATGTTATGACTTTCCCGGAAACAGTTAGATCACGTGTTTCCTTCTCAGCCAATCAGCGAGTCGGATACATCTTCCTTCTCAGCCAATCAGAGGCCTGCTTACATATGATTCCCCCGTTACATAACAATTCGCCATTGAGATTTCGTATATAACGGACATGCAATGTGATTAAATTATCAGAAAGTATTTTGACGTTGTGTAAACAACAATGGATAATATTGATGAATTAGAAGCCGTGGCAACTTCAATTTACCATGTAAGTACATTTTTTATTTTCAAACGAATTTTCCTTGGACATCCTCCAGTATATTCAGCTCAAACGTACATATATTCCTTTACCCCAAACCCCCCCCCACATACAATAAAAACATCACTTTACAATCTTTATACTCACTAGGAAAACATAAAATATATTCTTTTTACCCTAACCCCATCCCCCATTGTTTTACAATCAAATTCTCGCAAAAAGAAATAATTTTCTTTTCGTTAAAGTTTGACTGTTCTCTATTGTGATTTAGTGTCTACTGACTTTTGTCAATTTTTAATGTAAATGCCGTTCTGTTTTGACACTAGGCTCTCCGGTGCGAGGCATATAATTAGCTCTGACCCTTTTTAAAGCATTTCCTGCACATTAGCAGTTTAGTTTCCAAAGAATTCACAGATTCAAAAAGGACACGACTAAAAACATGTTTTTATTTATTGGATAACTGAAAAAGAATCATAGCTCAGATCAATGCTTCGATGTTTGACTAAATATACACATTTTCAACGTTGATTATTAGGAGGGGGGATTTTCTTCAAAAAAACAAGCCCGGCTTTTGACCGGCTCTGTGAGCTGCAATTCTCAGATTCAAGAGTATGCTATATCTTTCGGGGGGTGGAGAGGGTATTTGTCATTGTGTTTTCTCAGGGGTGATTGTCCGTCGGGGCTATTATTTCTGGGGGTTTTTTAAAGAACATCTATCGTAAATGTATATTTATAGATAAAAAATAGCGTTAATACTTTAAATAAATCAAACAAGGCATGCTCAATACAGATTAAAACCAGAAAAGAACAGAAACGCCTAAAAATAAAAAATTAGGCTGACTTAGGCTATATAGGCCGGCTTTTGAACGGCTCAGTGAGCTGTAAGTCTCAGATTCTAAAGGATGCGATTTCTTTCGCTGGGGGGAGGGGGTATTTCTTCTTTTCTTTTCTCATTGATTATTTTCCTAGTTGTGTTTTTTCTGGGGGTAGGGTAAATGCCAGCTATCTTAAAAGGATATGGAAAGATAAAAAATAACGTTAATACATTAAATGAGTCAGACAAGGCATGCTCAATACAGATTAAAACCAGAAAAGAACAGAAATGCCTAAAAATAAGAAAATAGGCTGACTTAGGCTATCTAGCCCGGCTTTGGAACAGCTCAGTGAGCTGTAATTCTCCGATTTAACAGGATGCGATATCTGTCGGTGTGGGGGGGGTTTAAGTGCCCAGGTCTTTTGTCAGGGGTTAATTTCCGTGGGGGTTTTTTTACGTAGGCTGTTTTTTCTGGGGGTAGGGTAAATACCAGCTATCGTAAAAGGATATGGAAAGATAAAAAATAGCGTTAATACTTTAAATGCGTCAAACAAGGCATGCTCAATACAGATTAAAACCAGAAAAGAACAGAAATGCCTAAAAATAAGAAACTAGGCTGACTTATATAGGCAAGATTTTGAAGGGCTCAGTGAGCCGCTCTCAAAAAGAAGTCTGACCAAAGAGTCCCATAGTCACATAATTCATATAACTCACATAATAGTCACATCTAGTCACATAATTAGGGTTGCCAACCGATGAAAACAAATTTCTAGATTTTAGTGATTCTTATGATGATATAGTGATTTTCTTCAGTAATCTAGTGATTTATGTACTGATTTAATAATTTTGTGTTCAGTCATTATAAAGAAAGTCACTAGAAATAGTGATAAATAACTAGGGGTGGCAACCCTACATATAATATCATTTGACAATGAGTAATGTTCATATGTAGGAACGATGTATGTGACACCATTTGCAGAATAAAGCACCAGACCCGTTACCCTTCCTAATTCATATAGAGTCAAAACAGCCTGAACTGACACATATACCGAAGGAGCGTCAAACTATTAAAACATAATTTGGTACTTGTCGGTTAAACGGAACGCATTCAAGAATAACGCTGTGAAAGATCTAAGAAAATCGGTTCCTGGATCGGATATGACTTGCTTATTTTGAGTGAAAAAACTACGATGCATGAATTCACATTTATCTATTTGTCACATATGGATCCCCTAATTTGCGCAAGGATATTTTAAAATAACTTTCAATCTTACAAAGCCTTGCCAATATTTTAGTGATGGAGAGACATTCCTGAATAAGAATTAACGGTTCTCGACTTTATGTGAACTTTTTCCCAGAAAATACCCTTGGAAACATAACAGACAATAGATTAAAAATAATTTAGGCTCAATTGGGGTCATAGACAACCTGTACGGGGAGTAGGCGAAACGACATCTGGTACCTCACAATCCGGTTTTTGGGGATGTCGTTACAGACCCAGAGCATGGAAGGCGCCGAGCGGGCGGGGGACGACGGGGGGCGAAAGTTGAGGGAAGCGCCGGAGAGAGGCGGCCTG